>NC_045542.1:69702271-69913886 GCF_009769535.1 Thamnophis elegans
CCACGAAGGTCATTCAAAGCGGAAGAGGTTAAGAAACTCCGAAATGGAAAAGCTGCTGGTGTCTAAAGCCACTGAAGCAAACTCCGCTCTGGAACCAGAAGCTGCATTGAATCACAAAAAACTTCACAACAAATTTTATTTCTTTCTTCATCTAAGTTGTCCACCTCACAAAGAAGAGATTCTGGAAGGTCTGCAAGGAAACTAAAATGCAGGGAATCTTTGACCTGCGACCCCAGTCGGGTCCAAAACTTTTGTTGCTAAGCGAGATGGTTGTTAAGTGAGTGTTGCCCCATTTTACAACCTTTCTTGCCACCTTTGTTAAGTGAATCCCTAGAGTGGAATTAAGGAGAAACTTCCGGACAGTGAGGAAAATTAACCCCTGGAATAGCTGACTTCAGGAATCGTGGGAGCTCCATCACTGGAGGCTTTCAAGAAGAAACTAGAGAGCCCCTTATCAGGAAATAGTGTAGCTTCTCCTGCTTGAGCAGGGGCTGGACTAGAGGACCTTCAAGGTCCCTTCCAGCTTTATTCTGTTCTGTAAGTTAGTCACGTGGTTGTGAAATGAATCCAGCTTCCCCATCGACTTTGCTGGTGAGAAGGTCACAAAATGGGATCATGTCCCTCCTGCGACAGCGCGACCGTCATAAATGTGAGTCAGTTGCCAAGCATCTGAATTTTGATCATATGACCGTGGAGATGCCGCAACGGTCATAAGTGTGAAAAACAGTCATAAGTCACTTTGTTCAGTGCCGTTGTAGACTTGAACTGTCATGAAACAAACTGTTATAAACCAAGGACTACAAAATATCATATAAGATAACGTAACATCACATCACGTAATGTCATATATCATATATCATGAATCCTGTATCCTGCATCATATATCATGTACCATGTAAGAATAAGGTGGATCAGCCATAATCTTGGTTGGGGTCTTTGGAAATCCAGCATGTGGAGAGCCTCCCTCCCTCCCTCCCATTGGGTCATTCTATAGGAGACCCCTGGCTTTGCTCCCCATGATATGGCCAATGTGATCAAGGGGGCCCTCCATATCCCACCCCCATCACCTGGGGGAGTGGGAGGCCCCTGGAGTCATGGCCTCAGCTGCCCCCATGAGACATAAAGGATGCTGTGATGTCATAGCCCCTGAGGGCAGACCGGGAAAGGCCCAAGGGAGGAGAGGAGAGCGGTGGAGCCTTGAGTTAAGCAGCTCTGCTTTCTCTCTGCTGCCTGTTGCTCGCTCTCTGTCTTCTCTCTCTAGAGGACTTTTAGTTTGTTTGCGGTGCCAAACCAGACAGTTGTAGAGGTACAAAGGACAATCATTCCTCTGTAGAATCAACAGCTCCTTGGGCAGTCTGAGCTTTCTGAGTTGACCCAGGAAGAACATGGGATAGGTAGATAGGTGGAGAGAGAGAGAGAGAGAGAGAGAGAGAGAGAGAGAGAGAGAGACTGATAGGTAGGTAGGTAGGTCGGTAGATGATAGATAGATAGATAGATAGATAGATAGATAGATAGATAGATAGATAGATAGATAGATAGATGATAGATAGATAGGTAGATAGATGATAGGTAGGTAGGTAGGTAGGTAGGTAGGTAGGTAGGTAGGTAGGTAGGTAGATAGATAGATAGATAGATAGATAGATAGATAGATAGATAGATAGATAGATGATAGGTAGGTAGGTAGGTAGGTATGTAGGTAAGTAGATAGATGATAGATAGATAGATAGATAGATAGATAGATAGATAGATGGATGGATGGATGGATGGATGGATGGATGGATGGATGGACGGACGGATGGACACACAGACACACAGACAGACAGACAGACAGACAGAACCACCAATGACCCCTCTGGAGTTACAAACCTTCTCCTTTGTTGATAGGATCTGCTTCCAGGTCAAGTGTTCATTCTTCACGGCAGGATGTCTCACAAGCTGAACAAGTTGCCCTTCCTGAAGAAGGACAGCCAGGAGGCCCATCCACAAATCACTAATAATGACCCACAGCTGTGGAACAACCATAAAGCCCAATTCTCGGGCTCCCACCCATCCACTTCTTCAGCTGCTCAGCGAGCCACACAGGTCGTGCCTCTGCTGATGAAATCTTCTCCAGCTCCAAAGGAAAGCAGGAAGAAAATTCAGCTTCCAGTACTGGGGCTGCCCGATTTGGCCCAGAAAGGAACTGTCAAGACCCCTTCAAGGGCTCCTCAAATAGAGGTCAAGCATGGCCAGAAGGAGCCTCCTTCCCTGCAAAGAGGGCCTGAGTGGGAAAAGGCTGAGAGAAGCAGCATTGACCAGGGGAGAAAATGCTCCCAAGATGCCATCCTACCTTTATATCCAGGTATCTATGCTACAGGGCTGGGCTACCTCTGGAAGCAGCCTTCTCTGCAATGCGCTCTACATGGGGCTGCCCCTGAAGAGTGTTCGGAGACTAGAGTTGGGCCAGAATGTAGCCGCGCGAGCGATATCGGGTGTACCTAGATACACCCATGTTACACCTATCCTCCATGAGCTGCACTGGCTTCCTATTGGTCTCCAAATGTGCTTCAAGGTTCTGGTTATCACCTTTAAAGCCCTACATGGCCTAGGACCTGGATATCTGTGAGACGGCCAATAAGATCTCACAGGCTGGGCCTCCTCCGGGTGCTGTCGACCGGACAATGCTGGCTGACGACCCCTCGGGGGAGGGCCTTCTCTGTAGCTGCTCCGGGCCTGTGGAATGATCTACCTGCAGAGATCCGGACCCTTCCCGCTCTCTCAGCCTTCCGAAAAGCCAGTAAAACCTGGCTGTTCCGGCAGGCCTGGCTGGGGCTGTTAACCCATGAATGAGGTCCAGCCCCATCTAGGTTTGAGTGTATGGTGTGTTGCTTTTAAATCTGTTTTCTTTTTTCCCTATTTTATTTTTATTTCACTCTTGTATTTGTAAGCTGCCTGGATTCCTATGGGATTGGACGGCATATAAATTTTTTAAATTACAATTGCAATTACAATTAATTCTCCTATCACAACAGCCCATCCCACCCTATCAATCAATCTGTCTATCAGAACAGAGTCAGAAGGGACCTTGAAGGTCTTCTAGTCCAACCTCCTGCTCAAGCAGGAGTCCCTATACCATATCAGATTTCTGGTGGCAAGCTGTTCCACTGGTTGGTTGTCCTCACTGTTAGGAAGTTTCTCCTTAATTCCAGCTTGCTTCTCTCCCCTGATTAGTTTCCATCCATTGCTCCTTCTTCTGCCTTCAGGTGCTTCGGAAAATATGTGGACCCACTCCTCTTTGTGCCAGCTCCTAAAATACTGGAAGACTCTTCTCATGTCACACACGCACAGACACACACACGCACGCACAAACACACACCGCCCTTCTTTTCTCTAGATGAGCGAAACCCAACTCCTGCCACTGTCCTTCATCAGGCAGGGAAGAAATGGCGGCGGCCCTCTCAGCTCTTGGGATTTTATTTACTGCTTTGAAATTTCACAATGTTTTAATCTTATCATTTTTTTAAAAATGGCCACCCTAAATCAATCTTCATATTTCATGGCTAATTTTATATGCTGTTTTATATCTTGATTTCTCTGTTCCTTCTCGAGAGGGTTGTCTAAGGACATGAAGATCAGGGACTCGAGGCTTGTGACACAGTTTGACCCCTCTCTCAGGCTCAGCCTGGCCCTCCCATACACACCCCTTTCCCCTCAAGCCCTCCAAGACGGAGTGGCTGTGGTTTCTGTCATCCCGATTTGTGCACCTTATTCCATCTTTGATGACAGGGGTAGAAATTTTAGCCCCCTCAGAAAGGGTCCGCAATCTGGGCGTCCTCCTGGATACGTGGCTTAGTTTAGAACAACACCTGACAGCTGTGACCAGGGGGGCCTTTTATCAGGTTCGCCTGGTACATCAGTTGCGCCCCTTCCTGGATCGGGATGCTTTGTGCACAGTCACTCATGCCCTCGTCCTTTCTCGCTTGGACTACTATAACGTTCTCTACATGGGGCTGTCCTTGAAGAGCACCTGGAGGCTTCAACTGGTCCAGAATGCGGCTTCGCGGATTATCATGGGGGCACCTAGGTGCTCCCATGTTACACCCCTTTTAGGCAACCTGCACTGGTTGCCGGTTGTCTTACAGGTGCGATTCAAGGTACTAATTATGACCTTTAAAGCGCTCCATGGCTTAGGCCCAGGATACCTGAGAGACCATCTACTGCCACCGGTAGCCTCCCACCCTATAAATCAATCAATCAATCAATCAATTAATCCATCTATCAGAACAGAGCCAGAAGAGACTTTGAAGGTCTTCTAGTCCAACCTCCTGCTCAAGCGGGAGTCCCTATACCATAACAGACAAGTGACTGTCCAGTCTCTTCTCAAAAACCTCCAGTGATGAAGCACCCACAATCTCTGGTGGCAGGCTGTTCCACTGGTTGGCTGTCCTCACTGTTAGGAAGTTTCTCCTTAATTCCAGATTTCTTCTCTCCCTTGATTAGTTTCCATCCATTGCTCCTTCTTCTGCCTTCAGGTGCTTTGGAAAATATGTGGACCCCCTCCTCTTTGTGCCAGCCACTCAAATACTGGAAGACTCCTCTCATGTCACACACACACACACACACACACACACACACACACACACACACACCGCTCTTCTTTTCTCTAGATGAGCGAAACCCAAATCCTGCCACTGTCCTTCATCAGGCAGGGAGGAAATGGCGGAGACCCTCTCAGCTCTTGGGATTTTATTTACTGCTTGGGATTTTATTTACTGCCACCGGTAGCCTCCCACCATCCAGTGTGATCCCACAGAGTTGGCCTTCTCAGGGTGCCGTCGGCCAGACAGTGTCGGCTAGTGACCCCCAGGGGGAGAGTCTTCTCTGTGGGAGTGCCTTCCCTCTGGAATGAGCTGCCCCCAGGGCTTCGTATAATCCCCGACCTCCGGTCCTTCCGACGCGCCCTAAAAAGTTGGCTTTTCCAGCAAGCCAGCCTGGCCTGAACAAAACAATATAAATTATAGATCACTGTTAATTTTAATTCGATTTTTTTTAAAAAAAATGTCATTGTCAATTTTAATTGGGTTTGGGATATTCTAGTTAATTTTTTTTAACTTTGGTATTATGTGTTTCTTTTATGTTGTACACCGCCCTGAGCCCTTGGGAGAAGGGCGGCATATAAATCTAATAAACCTAAACCTGAACCTCTTCCCTTCAAGAAGGCTCCTCCCGCCCAATTGCCCCTCGATCTCATCCTGTGTCTCCTTCCCAGAACTCTCGGATGAACATTTCCGCTATTTGTGGGACACGAAGCGGTGGTTCAAATGCAGATCGGTGAAAGAAATATTGGACTCGATGGAGGAGAAGCAAATTTTGGATACCATCTTGAAACATCTTCATCCTCCCCAGGTAAGCAGCTGGGTTTGTGTTACTGGGGTCGCGGAGGTCCTTTGTGGAGAGGTTGCGGAAGCCACTGCTGCCACGATGGAGATAACTGACCCCCAAAGTAGACAAAGATGGTTCTGGAGAAGTGGCTGGACGATGGGGCCCTTGGTGGGAGGAGCATGGAAGGACCAGGAAATGATCGCCTCAACCATTTCAGACTTCTCCTGAACATCAGGACAATGCAGTCCTTAGTGTCTGTCACCAGCCCTGGAATGCTTCCAATCCATGGAGAAAACCCAAAGAAGGTGGAGATTTTTGAGTATCTGGGATCCCACCTCCAAGGCAAAGGTCTTCTGACCCAGGCTTCCTTAAAAAGCAAGAAGTAGAGTCTTGGTCACAACTGTGAATTCCTTTCATTGAGAATCAGCCAGGCTTGGCAAGCAGTCTTTCAGAGGAATATTTATCTACACGAACCTTATCTCGCTTGGAGAGCTGCCAGATAATCAGTTTCCAAACACAGGGCAAGGCAACACTTGGCACGGAGTCTCTTATAGTCACAAACAGAACTTTCCACTCTTGAAACAGCCAACCGACCAAATGCCTGAGCCCTCATCTGAGCTTCCCTCAGTCCCCAGGACTGGCCCATGTTTTTCCACAACCTCCTCACTGTCCGACTCTGCTGCCAGCTCCACTGGAGGGCCACAATAAAAGGGAACATTAATGGCAAGGCGCGAGCAAGGATGAGTGCAGCCTGGATGCGTTGGCGAGAACTCACTGATGTGTTACAGGACACACAGTTGCCAACCCGTCTTGAATCTAAGATCTACGAGAGAACCATCCTCCTGTTGCACTGTATGGCCCTGAATGCTGGGCAGCAACAGAAGGGAGCAAAATCTCTCTCCATGCCATGGAAATGCAAATGCCCACTTGGATATCGGGCACCTCCCTTCCTGTCCACATTACACATGACACCATTTGACCACATTTTGGTGTGGCACCAATTACAGAGAAGATGAGAGAAGTCCGACTCCGCTGATAAGGACACATCCCGAGAGCAGCACCTTCCACCGTGGCCAAGACTGCCTACCAACTGGAAGTCAGTGACTGGTGACCTTATGGGCATCCAAAACAGGGATGGCAAGAGGTCATCAACAAAGATATGGAAGTAGCAGGCCTTCTCCCAGGCGATGTAGGTGACGGAGCTAAGTGGCCCTCCATGATCCAAAAACCAGACCTTGCACCTATGGGAATACGCTAGGAAGAAGAAGATGGGGCCCTTGGTGCTCCCTGAACTTGGTTGTTTAGTTGCACACATTTCATGACCCAACTACACATCAGTGCTGGTGAGTGTGATGTTTGCTCCCTGCTTATTTAGGGCAAGCTACTGTGTATAAACAGAGAGGAAACTTCACTCCCTTCTAGCTCTGATTATGTTTCCTAGTTGGGCCATGAAACGTCTGCAAGAAAACCCTTCTTCTCCTCCACTCTGAAAACCTTGTACTCCCTTGTACTACTGACAATGTTCCCTATGTGAGGGATGCCCCAATTAATCATGAGCCTCAACCCAACCTTCAAAAGAAATCCAGTTATTTATTAGGAGCTTCATATCCACCCCATCCAATTGGAGCCAACTCTGACCTCACTTTTTGCGTGTTATCTCTGACCCTGTTTCCCCCTACCCCAAGGTGGGTCATCAGTCACATTCCCCAACTAAGCAATTTCGCAGGTTGTAGATGTTGCTAAATCAAGGACTACCAACCTCTGGAGACAGGTTGTTTCCTGGCCATAACAGACAGAGGAAGAAAATCCAGACTCTTCATCTCACCGTTTGTGGCAGAGCTTTTCCTTCCATTCCTCTCAAAAGCTTCCTTGGCTCCAGCTGATGCAATCTGGATGGTCCTTCTTAGGGGTCTTCGTGTCTGTCCCAGCTAGAAAAGTTGAATCAATGATCCGATGCACCCTGAGGCAGAAGGGAGACCAACCCTCCCCTTGGAAACACAGAAAAACGTCCTCCTTCCTCTGCTCCTTCACTTCCTCACAACTTCTTTTTTGTTGTCCTTGTTGTCGTTGTTGTCAAAGCAGATTCCTGCAGACCACAGAGTCACCAGGGGGAAAATGAGTGGATGGCAGCCCATCAACCAGAAGCTTTTAAGGCAACAAAACGCTTCCTACTTCTGGTCTAAAGAGAAGGTAAATGTGCTGAGCTTTCCCCCTTTTAGGCATCAGTTGTCTCAGGCAAAGGTCAGAAAAGGACAACTTGCTTATTTCCATCAATTTTTCTCTCTTTTCTTCTTCTGTGCTTTGAAGTCTAGGGTAAAGTTCCAATCCATCCATCTCCCCTTTCCATATTCCACTCTTGCCATTACCAACCATGCTCACTTTGTTGCAGTATCCACAGTTTTCTTATCTCTTTGCTCATTTTTTCCTTCCATCTTTCGAATTCTGTCCTTCACTTTCTTCATTTGCTAAACATCCTCAGTTTCTCCATCAGATTTTTCTGTTTGTATTCCATATTCTCCAATCTCTTTTCATTTCTCTCTGTCACAACTAATAGATTTTGAATTTCAAACATAACCATTTGCAATATTACAGTTTCTTTTTCCTGCTAGGCCATTCTTTCAATTTTTCAGATACTGCCACTATAGGCTTCAAGGCTATTTTAATAAACTTCAAACAGGTTCATTTATTTTCTTTCAAATCAAAATGTTGTCTTCCCTCCAAAGAGAAAGAAGAAAAAAGAATTTATCCAGCCTCCAGCCTTTAAGTGGCAGCGCAACTGCTTTTCCTCCTGTTGTTACAACCCTCTTTATAATCCTTATTTTATTCTTTATATTCCAAGCTTAAGAAAGAAAACAAACCCTTAAATGAAGATCAAAAACAATCCAATCAATCAAATCAAGCATTATAAAAAAGAAGAAAAATTTTAATCCATAGGTGTAAGCAAAAGTGAAAACAAAAGAAGAAAAAATTAATCCATTCAGTTTAAAAAATAGGGAGCCCCTGCAAAAGTTCTATCCGTGAAAAAAAAAGAAATTAGAAACTGGATAAGGCACTAAGTTCAATGCAGATCAATCTCGCTGCCTACAGTCTTTTGTCTTCAATCTTAACTTAATTTTTTTCTTGGGTAGTCTCTTCCTCTAATAATAAATTTTCCTCACCTATTCGACACATTTTCTCTTTCTGCTTTCTTTCTGCTTTCCGGAGCTGTCCAAACTTCAGCAGCTTTCTTAGCTGCTTTTCTGTCACTGGACTTTGCGATGTCCCTGAGATCAGCAGGAGGGGCCCTTTTCAATCACCGTCTCTGCGGGACAGTTTAGGTCCAAAAGGAACGTCCAGTGGCAGGAATTTGACTGCGATCTTGAAACACCAAGATTGCACATCGTGCCATCGCGATGTCAGCTACAGGTTTTTTTTCTTTCTTAAGCTTGGAATATAAAGAAGAAAATAAGAAGGATTATAAAGAGGGTTGTAACAACAGGAGGAAAGCAGTTACGCTGCCACTTAGAGACTGGAGGCTGGATACATTGCTTTTCTTCTTTCTCTTTGATCACTTGAGATTCAAGGTTCTTTCAGCTTGTTTACTGAGAGTGATAGTTGGAAGAGCACAAGTTGTTTATACAGGTGCCTTTTGGAAGTTCTATCACTAGCTATGGGAGAGAAGACAACATTTTTGACTTGAAAGATAATAAATGAACCTTTGAAGTTTATTAAAATAGTCTTGAACCCCATAGTGGCAGTATCTGAAAAATTGAAAGAATGGCCCACAGGAAAAAGAAAGATGGAGAAAAAAATGAGCAAAGAGATAAGAAAACTGTGGATACTGACAACAAAGTGAGCATGGTTGGTAATGGCAAGCATGGAATATGGAAAGAGGAAATGGATGGATTGGAACTCTACCCCAGACTTCAAAGCACAGAAGAAAAAAAGAGAGAAAAATTGATGGAGATAAGGAGAGAAATCTTGATAGAAGCACTAGTGATAACCAAAGATAAGCTGATGGAAAGAGCAGGTGTTGGGTTTCAAGCTTTTGTGAGATACGAAAGGAACAGCATGTTGCCGAGGGAGGTTTATACAAGATTTATTAAGAAAGTAACTAGAACATTAATGCCACAAATGGCAACAGATATAAGACCGTACTATTGCTGGAGCGATACAGGTTGATGCAATGAAAATGTATAATAAAAATTAAGGTAAATTTAGTTTATTAGTAATATGTATAAAATGAAGTGACAATAGCTATAGTTAAATAATGATTAATAATGATAGCAATACACATAGATATATTAGTTTGATAATATGATATTTTATATAAACAATATATGGAGATTATGAGGAGGTTTAAAAGCTTTATCTAGAATATGTTATAAAGATGCATTTTGATTGGATGATTTTAGGATGATTTAATGGAATGTTATCATATAATCCTATTCTAGATTTTGAATATTATATATAAAATTGTAAAAACAATTATAGTCAAATTAATGTTGAGATATAATAATTGCAATATACATGAATATAGGTGAATTTAAAATATGTGATTTGATATGAAAAGCAGGTGATGACTAAGGAAGAGATGCATGGAAGTACTGTAACCAACTCACACACTTTCTACAATTTGTAATGGAAGATGGCTTTTTATTTTTATTTTTGTGTTTGTCCTTGTTCAGAAACAAATAAAAATTGTTTAAAAAATGAGGACAAATTCCTGTAGCCAACTCTCCACTGCCCACTAGTCATGGCCAACTGGCTGTGGGTTAATTCAACAATTGAAATGCTTTCCTATAATGTTAAAAGTCATTTTAACGTTTGTCGTTTCATTTTGTCTCTCCTTTGGCATCCTTTTTTTGATGCTTCCACATTTCTTCGATATTAGACAGACAAATGAATATTAGAATTACAGACTTGGAAGGGGGCCTTGGAGATCTTCTAGTCCAACCCCTTGCTCAAGCAGAAAACCCTTTTCCATTTTAGCAAATAGTTGTCCAATCTCATCTTAAAACCGTTAAGTGATGCAGCACTCACAACTTCTGGAGGCAAACTGTTCTACTGGTTAATTGTTAGGAAGTCTCTACTTAGTTCTGGTTGGCTCACGCCTTTATTAGTCACAGAATAACATAATAAGAGAGTTGGAAGGGACATCGGAGGTCTTCTACTAAGATCTTCCACTAAAAAGTTTCTACTTAGTTGTAGGTTGGTTCTTGATAAGTTTTCATCCATTGCTTCTCATCTTGACTTCTGGTCCCTTGGAGAATAGGTTGACTCCCACTTCTTTGGGGCCACCTCTGAGATATTGGAACACTGCTATTAGTGCAACTCTTGTTCCCTGCAGATTTGACCATGGCAAGTAAGCCATGCTTAGTTGGAAATGGCTCTGTGCTTGAACACACTTGCTCCTTTTCTAATCATCCTTTGTCCTATGCTACCTTTTCCTGGATGATGGATGGAGCTCCCTCAGACTCACAAATTCTTTTTCCAACCTTCAGATAAACCTTTACAAATATTACGGCTTAAAATTGAGAAATACCAAGGAGAAGGACATTGTGAAAGATCACCTCAAGAAGCTTCTGGCAATCTCATTTGAAGATGAGACAGACAGAGAGGTGAGTGGGAGTGGGCTGCCTGTGGTGGCTGAGACCTCCAACTTTGTGGGGTCCTTGGTGCTCTCTGAGCTTGGTTGCAAGAAATGTAGACCTTTTGTGACCCAACTAGGTCATTTCATCAGTTCTAGAAGGGAACAAGTTTTGAAGAGGGGAGGTGAAGGGAGGAGAAGGGAATAGAGAGGAGGAGGAGGGAGGAGGGGACGAGAGGAAGAAGAGGAAGGAGGGGAGGAGGAGGAGAACTATGGGGGTTTTGGAGGAGGAGGAAGAAGACTGTGGGGTCCTTGGTGCTCTCTGGCTTGGTTGCTTTCTTGCAGACATTTTATTACCCAGTTAGGTAATTTCATCAGTGGTAGAAGGGTCTGGGGCTTGCAAGGAGGAGGAGGAGGAGGAGGAGGAGGAGGAGGAGGAGGAGGAGGATGATGATGATTTAAAAAAGAAAATGCAAATGTCCTAATTTACAAGCATCAATTTGCCTAGGGAATCTCGGAGACCATCCACCTCGCTGCACTCCATCATCTTCCAGAAGTTATCTTGGTCCTCAGGGAGGTCGGTAACATCGCACAGCCCAAGAGACCATCTCTCTTGGAAGACTCCCATGAGGTAAGACCAGGGATGGGGTTACAAGGTCCAAAACTCAGTAGAGAAGAAGGCTGGGGATTCTGGGAAGGAAAGTCCTAGATGTTTAGAAGGATGGATACTCCAGGCCATCTGGTCTCTTCAGACTAGTCATAGATCTCAAAGACTTGAGACCAGCGCTGAGATTGTAGGTGGGGCTGGAAATTCTCCACCTCCATCTCCTGGAGGACCATTTTATAAGTCTAGAGAAGATCATTAATTGCCCAACAAACATCTCAAGTAGACTCAAAGGTGCTTTTTCAAAGGGCTTGGACTTTGTTTGTCCTTGAAGACATTTCACTTCTCATGCAGGAAGCTTCTTCTGTTTTGACCGAAGTCAGAACTGAAGAAACCTCTTGGATGAGAAGCGAAACCTCTTCAAGGAAAAAAAGAAGTCCAGTTGCCTTTGGAAAAAGCCCCTTTGGGACAACAATGACCTGGATGACTAAGAATCTCCATCTGCTTCCATCCATGACTTCTTGTCTTGTCTTCTGGTGCTTTGGAAAAGAGTTTGACCCCCTCATTTTTGTCCTGGCAGGACCCAAAGTTTGTGTCTGACAGAAGGATTAGGACAACATTAATCCTCTGCTATGGACAAGCAGCCCAGGGAGCCTCCCCTGAAGACCTGGGTGTTTTCATCCAACCCATTGTGTCCAATATTCTCATCCAGTACTCCACCATGAACAAGGTAGGCTGGTTTCCACCCTCGTGTCAATGCTAGCAGAACTGTTGCTTTCCTCTTGTTAGTTCCTTGATCTGTTGTTTACTGCTGCCTTGTTTGTCTGGGGTTAATCCCTGCTTATCTGGATTTCAATTGATGGTGAAAAAAATATAAGAAACATCTGTAAAAACCAACCAAGCTCAGGGAGCACCAAGGGCTCCACAGTTCAACCCTGAGCTACAAATATCCCCTTTTGGTGAACAAGGACAACCTGACTGCAGTTCTTAGAGGTTGCTGGGGAGAATCTGGGTTCAACATGCCTCCCATTCAGATGTGCTTCCTGTTCCAATTGCCCTGGAGATGATGAAATGCTAGTGGGTTCTTTATCTATGGTCATATCACATTCATTACACTCAAGGCACTCCTCTTTCTTCCTTTTCACACAACCACAACAATCCTGTGATGTGTGTTGGATTGAGAGAGAAGAACTGGTCCAGATGTGGACTCACCCAGCTGGCTCTCATGCTGAAGGTGGGACTAGAACTCACAGACTGCTGGTGATTGGCTCAGACAGTTGACTTTCATGGCTCAAGTGGGACTAGAACTCTCCATCTCTTGATGATTGGCCCAAAGTCTCTCAGCTGCCTCTCCTGCCTAAGGCGGGACTAGAACTCTCCATCTCTTGGTGATTGGCCGAAAGTCTCTCGACTGCCTCTCATGCCTAAGGCGGGACTAGAACCCAGAATGTCCAGGGGGTATTTTGATTGGGAGCCCCCCGGAGTTCAAGAAAAGACGGTCGGCTATGTAAAGATTGAAATAAATAGATGCACTCTCTTCCTCCTGGTGTCTTCTCACCTCACCCTCTTCCCACTTGCGTTTCCTAGGACGAAGGCCTGAAGAAAGCCTTCATGAGGTCCATCATCATGGTCACCAAAGCGGCTGCCTTCAGCAGACGGCAAGACCTCCATCTACCCCACAAACAGGAATTGGCCACCAAGATCAGCGTAAGTGGGGAGGGGGGGGCAGGTGCTCCTGGGCGCATTTAAGTTTGAAAGTTTGAAAGAGAATTTGAACTGAATTTAGTTCCAATCAATTGGGCCCCAAACGATTCTGTTGCTAAGTGGGAGAGCTGTTAAGTGAATTCTGTCCCATTGTATGACTTCTCTTTCCTCCGTTGTTAGCTGAATCACTGCCATTAAATTAGTCACACGGTTGTTAAGTGAATTTGGCATCTCCTTTGTTTTTATTATTAGTATTTATTTTTATATCCAAAGACAGACAGACAGACAGACAGACAGACAGACAGACAAATAGATGATGATGATGATGATGATGATGATGATGATGATGATGATAGATAGATAGATAGATAGATAGATAGATAGATAGATAGATAGTGTTCTGACCCCTCCTCCGTCCAGTAACGAATGCCGAAACAAACTTAACTGGAATGTACTTTATTAGCAAGACACCAAAACCTTGGTGGCTGAAAGCCAAGCACAACAACAGATAAGGACCTTGGCAGCAACTCAGACAAGCCTCGGCAGCAATCCAGCCTGCCAATCTAGTTACAAAAGTTCTCCAACTTTTAGTCAATGCGTTAACTTCTGCAAGAGGGTCGTGTGCACAAGCAGTCCTTTTTATAGTCTGTAGAGGAGCCTAATGACCACCAGCTGTGTGCAATTACCTCCTGTAACTGCGCAACTGTTCCTGACGTCTAGTAGCTCTTCGGTGCCGAGCATCCAGGAACAACTCACTGCTGACCTCAGGCTCACTCTCCCTTGTTTCCTCCCAACTGGTCCAAGGCTCAGGTGCCTCCTGGTGGCCAACCAGCTTCTCTGCGCCCTGCTTGGAGTTGGAACACTGTCCAGGGTCCTCCATATCCTCCAGAGCCAACTCATCTGGCCCCTCGCTGTCAGAGTCTGGTGGCAGCTCCAACGGCTCCTGCTGGGCCACAACAGATAGATAGATAGATAGATAGATAGATAGATAGATAGATAGATAGATAGATAGATAGATAGATAGATAGATAGATAGATAGATAGATAGATAGATAGATAGATAGATATGGATGTATGGATGTATGAATGTATGAATGTATGGATGTATGGATGGATAGTGAGAGAGAGAGAGAAAGAGAGAGAGAGAGAGAGAGAGACAGACAGACAAATATTTAATATATAAACTAGAATGAAAAATAGAAATGGGAAATTAAGGGAAGAAAGAAGAAAAAAAAAGGCATTGAAACTTTCTTGAAAAAACTACACAGCCAATGTCCAGAATGGCAGAGGACGGAATTGTATAATGTTAAGAATGATGGATTCAACTCCCAGAATTCTCCGGCCTTCAGGGATTCTGGGAGTTGAAGTTCACAGGTCGTAGTGAGGCCCTAGTTACCCATCCCTGATTTAAACCATGGTCAGGAGACACTGCAAACTCCTTCAATGCAGGCTGATTGCCAAGCGACCAAAATATTATCCTCTGATCCCTGAGGAAGAAGAGCCTCTCAGAACTTCAAATCTGGGTCATAAGTAGTCCTTGGGTGTTAGAATAAGAAGAACAAAGTTGGAAGGGACCTTGGAGGTCCTCTAGTCCAGCCAGGAAACCCTATACCACTTCAGACAAATGGCTATTTGGAAATGGAAATTTCCCCTTAGTTCTAAGAGGGATCCTGGAGAGATCCGTCATAACTTTAAATGGTGGCTAAGCAACCAGTTGCAAGTTAAGGACTTCCCATGTCAACCAGGAAAGGCGTAGAGATGGGAATAGTGCCAGCTGGATGGTGGCCACATCTCAGGAGCTTCCTTACATGTCTTTCCTTCTCCTTTCAGGAAGTCATTGAAGATGAGCCTGTGAGACCCTTGTCTGTCATAATTCTCCATCAAGCCATCCTCACCATCACCTGCATGAGGTACGTACCTCCATCACCCTCCCCACCAGTTGGGGAGGAACTTGGAGTTGCACCAAGTGATGGGATTTCCGTGGAAAGTGCCCATGCTCTAGAGCAGGGGGGGTGTCAAACGCCATTTCATTGAGGAACACATCATGGCTGTGATGGGTGGGTGGATGGATGGTTCGATGGATGGAGAGAGGGAGGGAGGGAGGGGGGAGGGAGTGGTAGATAGATAGATAGATAGATAGATAGATAGATAGATAGATAGATAGATAGATAGATAGATAGATCCAGGAGAGCAGGAGTTCAAATTCCATTTCATTGATGTGTTGAAAGAAATGTCCTTCTGGTTTCGGCTCCAAGTGAGGAAAAAGACACTGGAGAGATGGAGGCTGCTTGGAAAGATGGTTTTAATGTTGAGCAGGACCACATGACTTGAGCCTGACAGAAAGGTGATACATGCTTCAAAGTTGGTGGAGAAGAGAAGCTGAGTCTCTGGTTTTATGCCCTCTCTGGCCTTTGATCTTGAGCTTGCATTCTGATTGGTTGTCAGACTCCCATGGGCCCATGCAGGGGCAACTCTCTAGGCTGCATTTTGAATACAGGTTTGGTTGAGTTCTCAGATGCCATACGGTGAATTGGGTCAATATTATCATGCCTTAATCCCATCCCCCTGGAGCTGAAGGGAAGAACTCTTCATTATGCAAAGGGACTGGCTTGGCCATCTTAATGGCCAATTGACAAAGGGGGTGGGGGCAGGAAGCTGCAGGGAGCTATTCTCTCTTCCTTTTCACATCCAGGGAAATATTCTGCCTTTTCAATATTTCCTAGGATATTTCATTTTTCTGGGAGAGGGCTGAGTGATAACTTTCCACAATCCCTACTTTTTTTTAAACATATGAGTGGGACACACACCTTCTTGGCAAAAGATTAAAATTGGTCTGGTTAGGGAGACTTAATTTTTTTTTCCTGATGGAAAGTCATTGAGTGACAGCAGAAGGATCTCTTCAGTGCCTCCCAGAAAGCTTTTAACCATGAAAGTCTAGCAGCCAGGGCACAATTTCTGGAAAGAAATTTACAGTATCCAATTTTCCTTGCCAATTAATATCAGATATCACTTTTTGTGAGCTTCCAGACAAGTTTCAAAGGTTTCAAAGGTTTATTTCACTTGTATTCCGCCTTATTCCCGGAGGGACTCAGGGCAGCTAACAAACCCGGGGGGGGGGGGGAACAGTACAAAACAAAAACAAAGGACAAGCAACAAAATACAAAGACAATTTAAAAACAATCAACAGCCACACAATTCGAGCGGGGATGGGAACTCATCAGCCCCAGGCCTGCCGGAACAGCCAGGTTTTAACGGCTTTGCAGAAAGCCTGAAGGGTGGTGAGGGTCCGGATCTCCACGGGGAGTTCGTTCCAGAGGGCCAGAGCAGCCACAGAGAAGGGCTTCCTCCGAGTGGTCGCCAATCGACATTGGCCGGCGGATGGAATTCGGAGGAGGCCTAGTCTGTGGGATCTAATAGGTCTTTGGGAGGTAATTGGCAACAGGCGGTCTCTCAAGTACCCAGGTCCAATACCATGAAGGGCTTTATAAGTTGCAACTAGCACAATGGAGCGTATCCAGAGACCAATAGGCAGCCAGTACAGCTCAGGAGGATAGGTGTAACGTGGGTGTACCGGGGCGCACCCACGATCGCTCGCGCGGCTGCATTCTGAACAAGCTGAAGTCTCCGAATGCTCTTCAGGGGTTGCCCCATGTAGAGCGCATTGCAGTAGTCCAGCCTTGAGGTCACAAGGGCATGAGTGACTGTTGCAAGAGCCTCCCGGTTCAGGTAGGGACGCAATTGGTGCACCAGGCGAACCTGGGCAAATGCCCCCCTGGTCACAGCCGACAAATGATGTTCTAAAGTCAGCTGTGGATCCAGGAGGACTCCCAAATTGCAAACCCTGTCTGAGGGGCATAAAATTTCACCCCCCAGCCTGAGAGATGGAATACATGACCAATTGTTGGGAGGAAAAAACACAAGCCACTCGGTCTTGTCAGGATTGAGTGCAAGCTTGTTTACCCCCATCCAGACCCTAACATCCTGCAGGCACTGACACTTCATGTAAACTGCTTCACTGAGTTGGCACGGGGCAGACAGATACAACCGTGTATCGTCCACGTACTGGTGATATTTTATCCCGTGCCGCCGAATGATCTCACCCAGCGGCTTCATGTAGATGTTAAACAGGAGGGGGGACAGGACCGAACCCTGCGGCACCCCATATTTAAGGGGCCTAGGGGTCAACCTCTGCCCTCCAACCAACACCGACTGCGACCTGTCCGAGAGGTAGGAGGAGAACCACCGAAGAATGGTGCCTCCTACCCCCACCTCTCGAAACCGTCGCAGAAGGATACCATGGTCGATGGTATCGAAGGCCACTGAGAGGTCAAGGAGCACTAGGACGGAGGCATGACCTCCGTCCCTGGCTCTCCAGAGATAATCTGTCAGTGCGACCAAAGCAGTTTCCGTGCTGTAGCCAGGCCTGAATCCAGACTGAAAGGAGTCTAGATAATCGGTTTCATCCAAGGACCACCGGAGCTGAAAGCCCACCACTTTCTCAACAACCTTCCCAACAAAGGGGTGGTTGGAGACTGGACGATAGTTATTTAAAATGGCTGGATCCAAAGATGGCTTCTTCAGGAGGGGTCTCACCACCGCCTCCTTTAATGGGGGGGAAGAACCCCTCCCAAAGGGAGGCGGTAACTATTGTCTGGATCCAGCCCCGTGTCACCTCCTTGCTGTTTGCGACCAGCCAGGAGGGGCACGGGTCCAGCGCACATGTGGAGGCACTCACAACTCCCATGGCCTTGTCCACTTCCTCAGGAGTAACAAGTTGAAAATCAATCCAAAGATGTCGCTCAAGACCCACCCCCGGTACCTCGGCTGGCTCTGCGCAATTGGAGTCCAGGCCAGTCCGAAGCTGAGCAACTTTATCCGTGAGAAATTGGACAAATTCCTCAGCTCTACCTCGCAGGAGTTTACCCGTATCCCTCCCCTTCAGGAGGGAGCGGGTTATCCTGAACAAGCAAGCAGAGGTCCCAAAATTCTTCACAGCCATGCTTTTCCTTTAAGTTACAGCTGCCCAGGGAGGGACTTGAACCTGCCTTAGCTCTTATTTTAGTGAGGCCAAATTGAGTTTAACTAGTATGCAATCCAGGCTATTTCGTATTTTTAAAATTACACACAATGAGCCCGGGGACTCCTACTCATGAGATCACCAGTCCAACATATCTTGCTTTACTGGGCAATGGGGCAGCATCATTTTTGAGTCAGTCAGGCTTGGGTTTTGAAGATCCTTTTTGTTACTCTTCAAGTGGGAGAATTGCCTGAGGGGAATTGACCCTCCCCCATGGGATTAACAATTTTCCAGATCCAAAACGATCCAAATCTGGGGTGGGCCTCTGCCCCTCTGCAGTGAATACCAGCACCTCCTCTCTTTACACACAATGGGCCTTTCCTTTTTTGCTTTCAGAGGACAAAAGCAACAACAACAACAAAATTTCATTCACTTTTCCATCCATTTTCACACACACTCTCCTTTCCTGTGCTCTGGCCTGACCCTAATACTTTCCAGGCTCTCTTGATAAAACACACAGGAACCAAGATCCAGCTGTGATTGGGAGAAAAATTTCATGATCACTCACACACATGCAGGCATACACATATTTCCATGGTTTGCCATGCTTTAAAATAAAATTTTAGAGAATTAAAATTTAAAAGTAGTCGCCCTCTTTCCAGGCAGCCTTTGAGCTCAAAGTCAAAACCTCTTTAATACCTAGATCCAAATGGCTAAGGCCAAGATAAAGTCCACCCACAGACTCATTGGGGTCTGTGCCAGCATGGGAGGCTTACCTAGGCTATATCCATTGGTTAGGCTAGCTTAGAGTCCCATCTAGGGTGCCAATTGTTGGAAGAAATGTCCTTCTGGGTTCGGCTTCAAGTGGGGAAAAAGACACTGGAGACATGATGGCTGCTTGGCTGCTTGGTTTTAATGGTGGACAGGAGCACATGGCTTGAGTCCTGAACAGAAAAGGTGATCACATTCTTCAATGTTGGTGGAGAAGAAGAGAAGGGCTGAGGGAGGGGCTTGCTAGGCTTTTTATAACCTGTTCAGTCCCACCTCTGTTTCCTGTTCCTGTGTAACAAATGTATTCTGATTGGTTGTCAGACTCCCATGGGGCCATGCAGGGGCAACTCTCTAGGCTGCGTTTTGAATCCAGGTTTGGTTGAGTTCTCAGATGCCATTGGGTGAATTGGGTAAAGGGCCAGTATCATCATGGCTTAATCCCATCACCTGGAGCTGAAGGGGAGGATTCTTTATTATGTAAAGGGACTAGCTTGGTCATCTTAATGGCCCCTTTGACAAAGGGGATGGGGGCAGGAAGCTGCAGGGAGCTATACTCTCTTCCTTTTCACACCCAGGGAAATATTCTGCCTTTTCAATATTTCCTAGGATATTTCATTTTTCTGGGAGAGGGCGGGGTGATAACTTTCCATAGGAGGACACATCAGGGCTGTGGTGGGTGGGTGGAAGGATGGATGGATGGATGGATGGATGGGTGGGTGGATGGATGGATGGATGGAGAGGGAGGGAGGGAGGGGTAGATAGATGATAGATAGATAGATAGATAGATAGATAGATAGATAGATAGATAGATAGATAGATAGATCCAGGAGAAAATTATTTACACTGAGAACAATCAATCAGTGGAAGGGTTGTCTCCAGATGTTGTGTGCTCTCCATCACTCGAGGTTTTCGGGAAAAGAGAGGACAACCATCTGACTGGATGGTTTAAGGACATCAAGCAAGAGTTGGAGTAGAAGACATCCAAGGTCCCTTTTAGCCTCCTGAGTCTAGGATCTCCTCACACCTCCCTCCTCTTTCTTGTCTTTCATCAGCCGTATGAAGCCCTCCTTGAACTCCGAGGTGAGGTCTAAAGTGTCAACCAAAGCATCCAGAAGGTGTTTTCATTGCCAACTATCAAAGTTTCCACAATGAAAACAGATAGCCAACCCCCATCATCTCACTCTCAGGTGAGCAGTCCAGATGGAGCAAAGCAATAGGGGATCCACCTGGAGACAAGGATGCAGTGAACAGGATTCCTGATCTCCTCAACAGCCCTGGATCCATCCCTCGAGCCAAAGGTCCCCTTGGCTTGTCCCTTCCTCTTTGGTCTTGAAAGTCTGCTTCCCCTTCTGGTTCTACGTTTCTGGATCCCAGGAGTCCCTATTTTGAAGCCCTAAACATTTCCAGGGGGTTTTCCTCCCCATCTTTTCTCTCTTCCTCCACTTCTCTTTTATCTTCTGGTTGAAGGATATTCTCAAGACCAATTCCCATCTCCTCCCTTTGCCCCAACAAAAGAAGGGCCATGGTGGGGCAGAGCAACCATGGTCTGCAGGCACTAGCTATGATTCCTAGCAGAGGTGGGTTCCTACCAGTTTGCACCAGTTCGGTAGAACTGGTTCGTCAAATCCACCAAACCGTTTAGAAGAGGTTCCACCAGTGGACCCGGAAAGCAGGCCACACCTACAGAAGAGGTTCCAAATTTTTTTGAAACCCAACACTGACACACACACATACACACACACAAACACACACGCACACACACACAGAGAGAGAAAGAGAAAGAAAGGAAGAAATAAATAAAGAAAAAAAGAAAGAAGTGAGAGAGATGAAAGAAAAAAAGGAAAAGGGGACAGAGAGACAAAAGGAAGAAGAGAGAGAGAGAGAGAGAAAGAGAGAGAGAGAGAGAGAGAGAGAGAACACATGGCCAGCAAGCTACTCCCACCAGGTCACATGGCCGGCAAGCCACTCCCACAAAGGAGGCTACACCCACAGAGTAGGTTCTAAAAAATTTTGAAACCCACCACTGATTCCTAGGTAGTCTCAGATAACCCTCAGAATTCACATGCTTAGCAACCGAATCAGATTTATGATGGTCGGAGTATTATAGGGTCACATGACCCCCCTACTGTGACCTTCTGACTAGTAAATAGGGAAGCTGGATTCACTTAACAACTGTGTGACCAACTTAACAACCAAAGTGATACACTTAACCACTGTGGCAAGAAAGTTCATAAAATGGGGGCAAAATTCACTAATGTCTCGCTTAGCATTGGAAATTTTGGTCTCAATTGTGGTCGTAAGATGAGGACTGCCTGTATTTGAATCTCCCAGAATTGTTAAGGAAGAAAAAAACGGCCCTGCAAGGTCAGCCACTCCATTTACTGCAGACCTCTGGACTTCAACTCCCAGAATTCCATGGGTGGCTCAGGAAGGTTGGGAGCTGCAGTGCCCCAGTCGTAAAAGGGCCATCAGTTCCCCACCCCTGGATTTCTGTCTCTTTCAGGAGCCATTCCTTCCTTGACGCCCCTTCTTCCTTCTGACATTTTCTCCTTTTTTTTAGGATTTCTATCATCAGATAGCCACTGCCTGCAACAACATGCTGACCGGATTGTTGTCTGAAGCTCCCAATTTGGATGCCCTGCAGGAGATCCTGACGGTAAAGAGAGATCCTTTCTTGGGGTGGGTCGCCCAGTCAGCCAGATGTTCAGGCTGGATTTGGCCCTTTTGTCCCCCTGTGGAGTCTGTGGCTCTTCCAACTGGGAATGACCCATTCCTCCTTTCCTCCTTCTCCTTCGTTTCCCCTGGCAGCAAACAAATCCCTGGATCGATTCTCCCAAGAGCCACGAGAGATGGAGGGCCCTCAAGACCATCAAGCACCTCTTCAATTTCGTTTCTGAAAATGTCAATTTTGACGTAAGTCTCCCTTTGGGATGAGAAGCAAAATGTTTTCAAAGAAAGGAAACCCCCCAAGAAAGTCCAGCTGCCTTTTGGGAAAAGCACCTTTGGGATGTGACCAGGAGGATACAAGGAGTCCTGCTTGAGCAGAGGATTGGAGGAGAAGACCTCCACGGTTCCTTCCAGCCACTGAGGTTCTGTCATGCTGTGATACTGAGATTCTATAATTCTCAGGTTCAGTGATTCAAAGATTCTGAGATTCGGTAATTCTCAGGTTCTGTGATTCAAAGATTCTGAGATTCTGAAATTCTCAGGTTCTGTGATTCAAAGATTCTGAGATCCTGTAATTCTCAGGTTCTGTGATTCAAAGATTCTGAGATCCTGTAATTCTCAGGTTATGTGATTCAAAGATTCTAATATTCAAATATTTGATAATTCTATGATTCTATCATTCTGTGTATCTAAGATTCTGTGGTTCTGTGGTTCTTATTCCCTGATTTCAGCCAGCTGATAGCTTCATGAGCCCCCTCCCCTTCTCTCTCCTCTTTTCCCTCCTTTCCCCTTCCTTTCTTTAGACCACAGCTGACTTTTCCTTGCTGGGGCAGCTGGTGGCTTTGCTGGCCCTGCACATTGGCGACACCAGTCCAGAAGTTGGCCAGACATCCGCAGAGGCTGCCTACCACCTGCACGACCTCCTCATGAGCAAAATGGGTGAGAACTTTGGACTCCAAGGGTTGATTTGCTGCAAGAAGACCAGGGATGCTCCCTGCCCAGGAGAGCATTGGGTGGCACAGTCTGTGGCTTAGCCAAGAAACGTTGGGTCGTTGGGCTTAGCAGAGATGCCTGGAATTGGCAGTTGATATTGGCATTTTTCAGGGCCAGGGGTCCTTTTAAGAAGGCGATTCTCACATTGTGAGTCAGCTAGGGAGGAGGAAGAGGAGGGGGGAGAGAGAAGGAATGATGAAGAGAGGGGCAGGGAGCAAGGAGGGGGCGGGAGCGAGAAAGGAAGACAGGGAGGAGAAGGAGGAGGAAGAGAAGCAGCAAGTGGAGGAGGAGATGAGAAGGGAGGGAAGAGAGGGAGAGGAAGATGAGGAGAGGGAGGAGGAGGAGGGAGTGGGGGAGGAAATCAAGGGGGAAGGGAAGAGGAGGCAATGAGAAAGTAGCGAAGAGAGAGGGAAAAGAGTTAGAGGAGGAGGAAGAGGAGGAGAAGGACAGCGGGATCCTTGGTGCTCTCTGAGCTTGGTGGTTTTCTTCTTGACATTTCATGACCCAACTAGGTAACATGATCAGTACTTGAAGGAAGGGATCTTTTTTCTGTGCTTCCATAAGAATTGATGGTCATCCCCCCTGATGATGTTCCCTAGTTGGGCAATGAAACACCTGCAAGGAAACCCCCCAGGTCAGAGAGCACCAGGGACCCCTCAGGTCGACCCTGAGCTCCAGATCTTCTCTTTTCTTGCAATGACTAAACTGGCCGTCAGACGAAGGAAGTTCCCAGGTTCCGAAGGCCAAAATCTGACCTTGTGGTTTCTTCCTCTCCCTCCCAAGCAAAAGAAATGGACAAAAAAAAGAAGAACAAACTGGACAACATTGTAGATTGGCCCAGCGAGGATTTCTTTGTTTTGGACTCTTTCCACAACAACATCTCCAAAATGGCGAAGGTATGTTTTGGATCAGCCTTTGGCCTGGCTTCCTTTTGCTCCTCCTCCTGACCTGCAGAGTCTCAAAGGAGTCAATCTCACAGTGGGGACGGCATCCTCCCAAGGTTGGGCTTTGGTACCCCTCCCCCCAATGCCTAGGAGGAAGAAAGGGCAGCTGCCATGTTGGCTTCTTTGACTCCCATCCGAATCCCACCTGATGGAGGGCATGGAATAAGGCTGCATCTCTACATGGTGTGCTGTCCCCCAATCTGGGTCAAAGTCTCAAGAGAAGGGCGTCAAAGCTCTAAGGCATCTCTGCATGGTCTCTTTCCTTCTCTCCGATAGGCCTTTGGGGAGAATTTCAGTCCATTGCAGCTAACGCAGCTGATCTTGGCAACCGTGGACGCTTTGACACACAGGGATAAATGCATCTCACACTCTGCGGGGCTGCTCCTCAACACCTTGCTAGTGGAGTTTGGCAAGGATATGGAGAAAGTAAGGACATTGCAGGGTTTGGAGCAAAAGGGATGTAGGAGATTTTGTAGAAAACAAAGATGAGAATAGCTGAGACCTTTTTGGCTCAGTGACGACACTTCTGGTTTTAAGAAGGCTAAGGCTGGATAGGAGGCCACTGAGCGATCTTAGGGCTGTTGAGAAAGTTGTCCAAACCTCCCAGAAGAAGGTAAGGGCAAAACAAAGGAGCCATTTTTTTCATGAAAAATAACATTTGGTGAACCAGTGTGGCAGTGGTGAAGGCTCCAGATGTTTTTATGGCTTTGTCAGCCGCCTTGAATCGTCATATGCGAATAGGTGGCAATATAAATCTCCTAAAATAAACCAATAAATAAAATATCACAGGTAGCTGGACAAATCAGGAGTTTTTAAAATATGTAGGGCAAACGTTGATATTGTGAGGGCCAATTTATTTCCCCCAATGGGTGGGAGTTATCGTCTCTACTGCATCTCCAATGGAGACCAACACTGAATGTCATCCTCCAATCTCTCTTTTGCCATAGCTACCCATGTTCTTGAAGGAGATCTACCAGCGTCTCCCGAATATTACCCACCCAGCAACAAAATCCCTCACCCTCAAGGCCGTATGTCACTTGGCCTCCAAGAGGGTCAACCAAGTTGTGGACATATTGCTGGAATCCTCCGTTGGCTGTGATGGGTAAGAAGAACTTCAAGGAGATGGGCATCCTGTTGTCTTGGATTCCTCAGAGTCTCTCAATCCTTTGCAATGGATTGAATCCTTGTAGCCTTTAAAGCCCTATATGGTCTAGGACCCGGGTGTCTGCGAGACCGTCTTCTGCCACATACTTCCCTCAGACCAATAAGATCGCACAGGATGGGCCTTCTCCGAGTGCCATCAGCGGGACAATGCCGGCTGGTGGCGCCTAGGAGTAGGGCCTTTTCTGTTGCTGCTCCGGCCCTGTGGAATGAGCTGCCCCCTGAGATCTGGGCCCTGCCCACTCTCATGGCCTTTCGCAAAGCCATTAAAACTTGGCTTTTCCGGCAGGCTTGGGGCTGTTGAACCCATGATTGAGGTCCAGCCCCCTTCTGATTGGGTGTTTGTTGTGTTTCCCTTTTTAAACTTGTTGTGTCCAATTGTTTTTAAAAATTCTTTTTAATTTTTTTCATTTCTGTAAGCCACCTGGAGTCCTCTGGGATTGGGTGGCATAGAAATTTAATAAATGAAATGAAATGAAATGAGCACAGGTGGAGTAAGAGGGTGGAGGTTGGTTCTCTAAGCTTCTGTGTTGGTTTCCAAATGTTTTGTTACCAGGCAAGGTAACATCTTCAATGGAGTTTAAGGAACGCTAGTGCTGGTGATCTTCTGAGCTCTTGTGATGGAAAGGTCACATCAGGTGTGGGTTGTCTCAGGTGAGGGTCATATCAGGTGAGGGTCTTGTAATGGGTCTTCTAATGGACCAGGCGAGAGTCATATCAAGTGAAGGTCTTGTGATGGGGAAGTCACCACAGATTGAGGGTTATGTCAAGTGAGGATCTTGTGATGGGTCTTGTGGTGTGGAGGTCATGTCAGGTGTGGACCATATAAAATGAGGATCTTGTGATGGGTCTTCTGATGGACCAGGTGAGAGTCATATCAAGTGAGGGTCTTGTGATGTGGAGGTCACCTCAGATTGAGGGTTATGTCAGGTGGGGATCTTGTGATGGGTCTTGTGATGTGGAAGTAATGTCAAGTGAGAGTCATATCAAGTGAGGGCCTTGTGATGGGGAGATCACCTCAGATTGAGGGTCATGTCAGGTGAGGATCTTGTGATGGGTCTTCTGATGGACCAGGTGAGGGTCATATCAAGTGAGGGTCTTGTGATGGGGAGGTCACCTCAGATTGAGGGTTGTGTCAGGTGGGGATCTTGTAATGGGTCTTGTGATGTGTAGGTCAGTAAAGGTTGTGTCAGGTAAGGGTCTTGATGGATGTTTTGATGGGCCATGGGTGTGTCACAGATGAAGTCTTCTAGTGGGAGGTCACATCAGATGAGGGTAGAGATGGGAATGAACTTTGAAAGATATTTTATGACTTTTCTTGTCACATTTATTAAGTGAATCACTGCAGTTGTTAAGAGGGAAACATGGCCGTTAAGTGAATTTGACTTCCCTATTGAATGTGCTTGTTAGAAGGTCACAAAATGTGATCACTTGACTTTGGGATGGTCATAAATCTGAACCAGTTGTCCAGGAGTCTGAATTTTGGTCAGATGATCCTAAGGATGCTGGAAAGTGTGAAAACTGGGAATAAGTCACTTTTTTCAATGACGTCGTTTCTTTGAATGGCTCCTGGAGAAATGGTTGTAAGTCGAGAACTACCTGTGTATATATATTTTTCTGGCATGAGAGCCATTCATTTGGCCTTCGGTTTTCCAATCCTTCCTTCTGTTTTTTTTTGGGGGGGTCATCTCTCTGGCTGGCTGTCTCTTCCGAAATGGGGAAAGGATCTGATTCCCTCCCAATTGGTTTCTCCCCCTCTGCAGAAATGCCAGGGAGATTTGGGAGGCGCTGGCTGAAGACCCTTGTGTCAACCACAAGATCATGAAGCCCCTCTTGAAATGGCTGGAAGACCAAGACCCCAGCACCGATGCCCTTTCAAGGAGGAGCAGCAAGTCCCTCATGCCCATTGCTGTAAGCCCTCCACTGGTGGCTCTCTTTCCCTTGGATCTAGAGGTGGGGAGACACCTAAGGGAAGGGGAGAGGGAGGCAGTGGGAAAACTGCTGGGGCTAAAATTGGAGCATCATTTGGCATAAGCCCCTCCTCCTTTTTAGGTGGAGGCAGATGTTTCTCTTCCTGGGCTCAATGAGAATGTATCTGTCGAACAAAACTCCTCATTGGCAACAGGAAGGGCATCTGGCCAGTAAGCCCTCAGCTCTGTTCAGTTGGCCAGACTCCACCCTGCAAGGGATTCTGGGGAAGAGGAAGAAGATGATGAATCTAAGTAAACTAGGGAGCCCAAGGTGACTCTCCCTTCATCCCATTTCTAGGCCACCAATGCCCTCTCTTTCCTCCTGTCCCTCCCGAACGCTGCTGAGCTCCTCACCAACAAATTCTCCAACCTGCTCCTCGCCCTGGTCACGCAGCTGTACTTCCTCCTGGGAGCCAGCAACAATGGATCCAGCAGAGTCATGGACCTTTCAGAACAGATCAACCTCTTGAGGTAAGGAATCTCCTGGGACCAATCTGGATCCAACTGGATATCACTGAAAGGGGAAGAAATAAAAGGAGGGTGATTTGCTGTTTTTTTTTTTTTTTTTTTTTTTGTGGTTGTTGCACAAGCCGCCAAGTGAAAGCTGGAGCTCTCCTGAAGGGCAACGGGAGGCCGGTTGGGATCAGGGGAAGAAGCATGGCCTTTGAAGGAGGCATCAGCTGAAGCATTGGCACCGACTCTTCTCCCTTCCTTTGATTTAGCACGGCAGTGCAGGTGATTAAAAACCTCATGCTGTCTGCCGGATACGAAGAGGAATACAAAGATTTGGAGATGCTGGGATGCTGGGAGATGTTCTTGAGCCCAGATAGTCTGTATGAGGCCATTTTCCACCTGGTCCGGTAAGAACTTCAGAGTCCAAAGAACTTGGCTTTGAGTGGCAGTGGGTGAGAGAGGGAGGGGAGGGCTGAGGGAGAAGAGGAAGAAGAGGCAGAGAGAGAGAAAGTGAGGGAGATGGGGAAGAGGGAGGGAAGGGGGAGAGAGAGAGAAAGAGAGGAAGAGGGAGGGTTAGATAGAGGAAAAGGAGAGAGGAAGGGAGAAAGAGAGTGAAAGAGAGAGGAAGGGAGTGCAGAAGGAGAGGAAGAAGAAGAAGGCACAGAGAGAAAGAGAAAGAAAGGGGGGTTGAGAGGGAGGAAAGAGAGAGAGAGAGGGAAGGGGAGATAGAGGAGAGGAAGGGAAGGGAGAGAGCAAAAGAGAGGGAGGCGGAAATGGACTAATTCATTGAGTAATTCATTTATCCATAATTCAGATAATCATTTCTCTAGCTTGGTGATTTTCTCCTCACTCACCAGCAGATCTTATCTGATTTCTCCCTATTTGATCTTTAGGAAACTCTTCGCCTATTCTAAAGTGGACCTGAAGATGATGTTCAGGCATGCCAACACCTACCTGCACCGTCCCGACTTAAGGGAGAAGACAATTGGCATGGTGTTCTTCTCGGAGGTGAGGATGCACCACAACATTGTGGAGGTCCAGGAAAGTTGTGCAGGGTTCAGGGGGACTTTATGATTAGGAAGTTGAAGTTGTGTGGGCTCCATCACTGGAGGCCTTGAAGAAGAGACTGGACAGCTGTTTCTCTGACATAGTAATGGTCTCCTACTTGGTCAAGGGGTTGGACCAGAAGACTTCCAAGGTCTCCTCTTACTCTGTTAATCGGTGGAATTAGAGGGAGGGAGGGAGGGAGGGAGGAAGATTCAATGACCCCAAATTCTGTTTCCTCTTTGCATTATAGACAGTTTTGTATTGCCATTCTGTAGTCCCTGACATAAGACCATCATAGAACCTCCAGTGGTCACTAAGTGATCGCAGAAGCCCTTAAGCCAATGCCATGGTCATACACTTAGGATAAACCAGATATTTCAGTGATTTCCTTCTACAGGTTGTCCTCGACTTATGACCACAACTGAGCCACAAATTTCTGTTGCTCAGTCCCTAAGCAAGTTTTGTCCCATTTTACCACTTCCTTTGCCACAGTTGTTAAGTGAATTGCTGCAGTTGTTAAGTTAGTCACACGGTTAAGTGAATCTGGTTTCCCCATTGACTTGGCTTATCAGGTGGTCACAAAACGGATCATGTAACCTCGAAACACTGCGACCGTTAGCATGTGAAGCTGACATCACGACGATACGATGTGCAATCCCGCCATCGATATGTCTGCTGCTGGACGGTTCTTTTGTACCTAAACCGTCCCATAGAGACAGTGATAGAGAAGGGCACATCCTGGTGATTCCAGGGACATCGCAAAGTTCCTGGCAGATCCAGGAGAAGGCCTTTTTTCTGACCACAGAGAAGCAGCCATTGAAGCTGCTGAAAGTTGGGACAGCTCCAGAACAGAAGGAAAGCGGGAGAGAGAGTGTGTCGAATTAGTGAGATAAATTTTATTATTAGAGAAGAGAACACCCAAAAAGATCAAAAGTAAAGTTAAAATTGAAGACAGAAGAGGTTAAGCTGCGAGATTAAGCCTGAGTCAAACTTAGTGTGTTCTTTAATCTTTTTAAATATATTTTTATTATTTTTACATTTAAAACAATGCAGTACCGCAAAGTCGAAGCGACCATACATTCACATTATATACAGCTAGTCTCAACCATTAACAATTAGCCTACTTAATACATTGTGTATCCTTCTGTCCAATCACAAAATATACAGTTTGTTCCAGTCTTGTCACCTTGTCTTATATCAATTATAAAATCTGTTCCAGACTTCAAAATATTTTGATTCCCCTTTATTTTTAAGTTCAAGAGTGAGCCTATCTGCTCCCACACAGGCCAACACTTTTCTGATTATATCTAGCTCTGATGGTGTATTTTCTTTTTTCCAATATTGTGCATAAATTATGCATGCCGCAGTTAGTACATATAAATTAGATAAAGTGTATCTTTCTTAAACCCCTCCCGTATTATACCTAGGAGAAAAATTTCTGGTTTACACAAGATTTGGTCTCCCACCATTTGTTCTAACCATGATTGAATCATTTTCCAATATTTTTTTGCCTCATTGCACATCCACAACATTTGATAAAAAGTGCCTGGTGGTTTTTTTTACATTTCCAACAATTTGGGACCAGATTTTTAAACATTTTGGAGAGCCATGCTGAGGGGGAGATGCCATCTGTAGAACACCTTATAAAGATTTTCTTTATAAGCTGTAGCCATTGTTAGTTTCTGATTGTATCCAAAGTTTTTCCCACTTAGCCAATTCTACATTATAACCAAAATTTTTCGCTCAGACGACTATAGTTTCTTTGACATGTTCCTCCTCTATCTTATATTCCAACAAAAATCTATCTACACTTTGATCAGCCTGTTTTCTGTCTGTATCAAAAGTTTATCTAATATTGTGTAATCTTTGGCAATACCTTCCTTCTTCCTAAACTGTGCAAACCTTGATTGTATCTGTAATTCTGAATCTTCAATCTCTCCAAGTTACCAGTATGCCCTCCGGCATCAGCCATCTGAAGTTAATTTCGTATTTATTCAGCACAGATGTTAAAAATTGATAGGGCCTTCTTAGTTATCTGATTCTCCTTGGTAACTGTTTTAAGACTGTTAGTTGTCATTGATTGTGTATTATCAGATCGTCTCTTCTTCTATTCAGCATCTCATTGCGTATTGAAGTTTTAACAAACTTTATATGGACTTCCATCAGGAGATTGTTCTTTTTTGCGAGTTTGTCTGAATTCTATATGTCTTATCGATCTCAATTGCCATCTCATCCTTTCCTATTCCCAAAGCCTTTGCCATAAGGTCTGCCATCATGTCTGATAAATCCTCGACTTTTTCTTCCTTTCCATTCTGAAATCGTAGAAATTGGGCTGCTTTCTCTGATTCTAATGTGAGGACCATTAACTCAAGTTCTTTGTTTGCCTGGATCAGCCTAGAACTCAGCTCCTCCATTTCCCCCCCCCCTCGTTCTCCAACTTTCCTTCTATTACATTTTGTTCATGTTTATTGATCTGTTCCTGGAACTTCTCAAATTTATCATCCATCTTCTGCATTCTCTCCTTTAGTTCTCCAGTATCATTTCTTATTTCTCTAATATCCTTTTTAGTTCTTCGTGATTTTTAGCCATTGCCAACTTGCATAGTCTGTAATATCATCTGAAGCTCCTTAGTTGAAATGGATCTTTCTCTCTGGAGCATATCCTCCAATGATCTTTCGTTTCAAGGGCTGGCAGCCGCTAGAGACAGCTGGGGTGCTGGCTTCCTCCCCGTGCCAATTTTTGTTAGATTTGTAGTGCTTGTCATTTTTTGGAAGAATTGGATCCCTAATTTAGTTATTTTCCAGAACTCCCACTTTCTTCTCTCCCTCGTAACTTTCTCCAGTCCGTCCTTCCTTCCTTCCTTCCTTCCTTCCTTCCTTCCTTCCTTCCTTCCTTCCTTCCTTCCTTCCTTCCTTCCTCCCTCCCTCCCTCCCTCCCTCCCTCCCTCCCTCCCTCCCTCCCTCCTTCCTTCCTCTCCCTCTCCTCACTTTCCCTCTCCTTTTCCCTCTTCCTCTACTCAATAATCAATTTTAAGGAGTATTAAGGTGTGATATAGTCTATATATCAACAGATTCATATATTATAAGAAAACAAATATCATAGGATAGAAAGAATGAGTGAGACTTATTAATTTACCTCTATGTCGGACATAGCGGCAGGGCAGCCAAAATCCGCTTTCTTTCTTTTTGCCTCACCAGCCATAAACTTCACCGCATGTCACTGAATCAAACCATCTCCTTAGTTAATCAATACTAATGCCAATAATATCAAAAAAATAATCTTATAGCATTAACAATACCAATGACAATAGCAATATATTCCTTTGATAGTAGTATTATAACATTAATTCCTATTCTTTAAGTTCAACCTTGCATATGACCCTCCTGGATTAAGTAATTATATAAATATTCTGAGTCCTTTGGTCCAGTAAATCTTCTTTCTCTCTCTCCAATTATTTCTTTTAGTAATGTCCAAAGATTAACATCAATGTTCTCCAATAGTCAGGTTTCTTGTTATCCAAGGGGTATAGTCACCAAAAGTTCTGTTTTCTCTTAAGGTGTACTATGGGGTGGGGGGGATTCCATATTTCACCAGTAGATGTCACTCTTCCACAAGCTAACCAGATACAGACTAACAAGAAACAGACTTGACAAAATGCACTGCTATGAGTCAGCTTTTTTTCTTCTTCAAACCTTCAATACTTAACTCATTTCCCCCTGAAGGCATCCATGTAATCAGAGTTATTTACAGCTGGCCTTTGTTGTGTTAACTAATTAAGTTTAGATTCAGCTCCTCAGACAGTTCAGAGAAGAAAAGAAAAAAGCCTTCACTCACTCGCCGCTATAAAGGGGGGGGGGGGCGGGATAGAAAAAAATCAACCACCCCACTCCTTAATCTTAATCTCTTGAGGTGTTTTGGAATAAAAATACCTTCCTCCAAGTTCAGGAATCTGTTAAGCCACCTGCGACTCCTGCAGCTTCTCCCTTACTTTGAACTGCTGTCAGTACTCTGGGACGGCCTTTATAGATTGCCCTCTTCCACGCCCGGAGTTATGAATGAAATTTCAAGCGCAGACCATGAACTGCCATCTTTTGGTCCAGAGATGGGTTCCTATCAGTTCGCACCTATTCAGTAGAACGGGTTCGTCAAATCTACCGAACCGGTTAGAAGAGGTTCCACCAGTGGACCCAGAAAGCAGGCCACACCTACAGAAGAGGTTCCAAATTTTTTTGAAACCACCAATGGTCCTTGGATATGATTATTCTACACTATCATGCTCCTATTTATAAAACCCAGTGCCTCTGTGAAAGGTAAGGATGACTACTGCGTTTGTGGTGCAATCAGAACATTGCATGTGTTGAAGTTGTTTTAACGCAAACCAAAGATGCCTTTTAAAAAACAGGTTTACATCACATTCTTATGCATGCCAGTTCTGTATATGAGGTAATTTAAGGTGGTTCTGAAAAGTATCGTCGGCATCTTCATATCCGATCGCATGGGCAGCAAGCCACTCCCATCTGGTCACATGGGCAGCAAGCCACTCCCACAAAGGAGGCCACACCCACAGAGTAGGTTCGAACAATTTTTGAAACCCACCACTGCTATGGTCGTGCCAAACCAACCTTCTTTTCAGTCTTCCCTACAGGAAATCTTTGGTTTACAAAAGTCTTTCCAGAAACCCCTCCGGATGCCAGATCCAGCTGCTCTTCATGGAGCTTTCCATTCAAGCAGCCATTCGTCCTGGCAGCTACCCCCCCCCCCCCCTGTTCTTTAATCTTTTTATTGATGGAATTTTTTCAAATGCTTCTTACTTTTTAAACTGGAGCGGATTTTTTTTCTTCTTCTACTTTCTTTCTTTTTCTTTTTTCAATTCTCTAGTGCATATTATTTTTAAAAACTTTTCTTTTTCTCCTGAAGTTTGGAATATAAAGAGGGGAGTAAAAGTAGAAGAAAAGAAGTTACACTGCCACTTAGAGGCTTGGAGGCTTGGAAACATTGTTTTTCTTTTTTTTTTCTTTGCACATTTGATTTACATTTCAAGGTCTCTGAGCTTGTTTATTGAAAATGATAGCCAGATGAGCATGGATTGTTTATACAGGTGCTCCTCCAGGGTACTATCAGTAGCTGGACTGGAGTAAAAAGAAAGCCTTGAAAGAGAGAAGAATTGCAGTGAACTTGTTTGGAACTTAATAAAAAAGCCTTGGATTCTATATAGTGGCAGTGTATACTATCTGGAGGAATGTTGCAACACGAAAAAGAAAAGAAAATGCAGAATATTGAACAAAGAACAGAAGAATTGAAGAAAAAGATGAACAAAGAGATAAGAAAATTGATGATATTGACAGGAGATTGAGGTTGGAAAAGACAAGAGTGGAATATTGTTATGGGAGCTTGATAGATCAGAATTCCAGAATATAGAAGAAAAAAAGGAAAAAAATTGGGCAGCTCTAATGTTAGAAATTTTGGCAGAAGCATCGGTAATAACCAAAGTGAAGTTGATGCGAGGAACAGACGAGGGGTTTCAAGTCTTTACAAGATATGCAATGAAAAACAAGTTGCCAAGAGAAGTCCATATAAGATCTACCAGAAAGCAATTAGAACACAAATACTACAAATGGCACGAGATATAAGATTTCACAACTATTGGAAGGATACAGGATGATGTAATGAAGTGCTGTAATAAAAACTAATTTAAATTTAGTTAGAATATTACGCATAAAATGAATAATAGTTATAGTCAAATAAATGATTAATAATGAAATTCTATATAAATTGTAAGTGAGGACTATGGAAAGGATGCATGAAAGTTTTGTAACCAAAGATAAATAATTTTATATAGAATACAATGTAAAGATGTAATATTACTGGATGGTTTTAGGATGATGTAATGAAATGTCATAATATAAATCTATTCTAAATTTAGAATATCTCACATAAAAGGAAGTAATAATAATTATAGTCAAATAAATGTTAAATAATTATAATAATTGTATACATATATATTAGATTGATAATATGAGATTCTATATAAATTGTAAGTGAAGACTATGGTAAGGAGGCACAGGAGTTTTGTGACCAATTGACATACTGTATGTAACTGGAGGATGGTTTTTATGTTATATGTTTATTTTGTTTGTTTAAAAAGAAAAAAAAAAGAAAAAAAGAAACACTGTGACCGTCATAAATACGGACCGTCAAGTACCCAATTTTTGATCAGGTGACTGTGATCAATGGTCATGAGTCTGAAAAATGGAGTTGTCCCTTTTATCAGTGCCATGGTGACTTTCCGCCGTCACTATATGAGGACTGTCTTTTCTTTTCCTCTCTTTCTGAATGTGGCATCTCTTCATAGAGGCTCTGAGGAAAGTTCCCTTCCTTTGCTTGGTTAATAATCCATCACTCCATTCTTCTTTCTCAGCTTCTCTATCACCCGGAGCTTGGACACTTCTTCATCATGAAGGACATCCTCAGTGTCCTCCAAAAATGGATGGCTGAGCCATATCCCCTCATTCAAATATTTGCTATTCGTGGTCTGGGGTATTTTCTCCAGCACCCCTTTGAGGTAAGAGATGGGGGGCAGGAAGTGAGGGACTTTCAAGGGAGCAGCAGGTGCGACCTTACTCTCTAGGAATTCTACAAAGTTAGGAAGGGTAGAAGGAGGAGAAGACAACCACCAGAAAGAGGATGCCCTCAGCTACAGTGGCCTCTCTTCTACAAAGATGGAGGCATCCTTGGGAGATCTGAAGGATCAATTTGGAGACAGATCCTCTTGGGGGACATCCAAAGCAGAACAAGAAGCAATGGATGGAAACCAATGAAGGAGAGAAGCAACCTAGAACTAAGGAGAAATTTCCTGACAATAAGGACAATTAACCAGTGGAACGACTTGCCTCCAGAAGTTGTGGGTGCTCCAATACTGGAGGCTTTCAAGAAGAGACTGGACAACCATTTGTCCAGAATAGTTTAGGGTCTCCTGCTTGAGCAGAGGGTTGGACTAGATGACCTCCAAGTTCCTTTTCAACCCTGTTATTCTATGTTCTGTGGGCTTCCCTGTGTTTGTCATTCCTAGACTCAGAGAACTCCAGTGACCATGTTTAATCGTTCCCTCCTTTCCCTCCTTCTTCCAGAATACGATGTTAGAGCCGGTGCTAGTCCCTGTGGTCAACTGTGCTTGTCACCCAGACAAGTCTGTAGCAAAGGAATCACTCCGGACTCTTCGGTTCCTTTTCCGGCATCTGAATGCTCAAACCTATGGATGGAAAGCTGCCAATCTTATTCCGGTCCTGGGGAAGTATTTTGCTGATGTACGTCAACCAAATCACAACAAACTAATCCATCCCCCTCTCTCTTCTTCTCCCACCCTCCCTCCCTTCTCTCTTTTTCTCCCACAAAGATCGCCTGGGTACCATCTGAAGAATTCTAATTTTATCAAAAAGTCTTAGAAATAGTTCAGCAACAACTGTGTTGTTCTCATCTAAAAGAGTGTGTGAGCTTGCAGATTATCATTGAGCCCTTCCAGAGAGCTGGAGAAGTGCCAGATGAGGTGGAAGAGAATGAAGGTTGCCACTCCACCAAACCACCATCACCAAACCACCATCAATCATCCTCCATATTTATTAAAAATCCAGATTGGTGTTGCTTGATCTCAGACACTTTAAGGTGTGTGGAGTTCAACTCTGCTGGCCTGAGAAGGTTGAAGTCCCCACATCTGAAAGCTGCTCAGATTGGGAAACTCTGGTCTCTATCAGTATTTCTCCCTCTTGGCAACTTGAAGAGGTGAGGACTTCAACTCCCAGAATTCTCCAGCCAGCATACTGGAGTTGGAGTCCTCACATCTGAAGGCTGCAAATATGGGAAAACAACCCCTCGATCACACTATAGAGGTTGGTCTGCAAGCCTTTTACACCCATGGCCAACCATTGGCATGGCCTTGTCTAGAGAAACAGTTGCCAGACTCCCCTTGCTTTGTCTCGTGAGTGGGAAACTGAGGCAGATCAGATGAAGAGGATGGGAGTTATGAAGGCTTTTATTGTAGGTTTAGTGGATCCCTCCCTGCCTTTCTCTTTAAGGAAACAAAGGAGAATCAAATGTGAGACGTTTTCTCACCTGAAATTTCTGCTCTCAGATTTTGTTCAGCTGACTGTTGTGTGTGTTGCAGTTTGTTCTTCTAGGTTTTCACATCACCTCCCACTTTCTAAATGCTAATTGGAGGGACTGCCACATTTCTCTTCCTTGTAGGAGGACAACGAGTTGCGCAACACCTCCATCACCCTTTTTGGCCTGCTCTTAAAAGGGGTCAAGGAGACAGAGGGGAATCTGACCAAATCCATCCTGCGCAACCTGATTCCTCTCATAATCCAGTTGGCTAATAGGTGGACTCGAGAGGTGAGTTGAAGGGCGGGGTCAACTAAGTCTCTTCATGCTCCCTTATCCATGAGACCACGCTGTACCCCCATCTTCACTCAGAGCAATGTGGTTGCATCATGTGGACCCTCTGGAAAAGGCAAAGAAATTCTGCAATCCTGAAGTTGTGAGGTCCTCTGAACCTGGTTGTTTTCTTGCAGGCCATTCTGGACCCAACTAGGGACAGCATCAGTAGGTTGGAGGGGAGGGTTTGATATCTGCTTAATGCTGGATCATTTTGATATGGGTGTAGGTTTTCTGTTGGGTCATTCTTGGATTAGGGGGTTGTTTTCTTCTTGATGGTTTGCCTGATACCAATATAATAGAATCAGGGTTGAATTGTGGGGAACTCTGGCCTTCAGGGCCCCCCTTGCCCTGCCATAGCTTCCTCCTGGGGTGGCTCATCCCCTTTCCCACCCCTGAGCAAGGAGAAGGCTGGGGTTTCTCTGCAGAAGATGGACAACCTCAGAACCGGCTCCTCTGACGCCTCCTTTCCTCCCTTGGCCCAGATCTCCAGGAACACCCTGATCTCCTGCGTCTCCTTTATGAAGTGGGAGGAGATTTCAGAGACTTTGTTTGACTACAAGATTTACAACAGTCTCCGGAGCATGTATTCCAGCATCTGCTCGAAGGTGGTAAGTAGGAGCCTAGCTGGTTCCTTTTCTTCTGGATTAGAGTATAATATATTTTCTTTTTCTCCTGCCTTTCTTCTTTTGATAAATCATTCAAGATGGTGGACGTCCCTAATGCTTCTCCTCCCCCTCCTCCTCCTCTAATTTCCTTCCCAACAACCCTGTGAGGTGGGCTGCCCTGAGGGAGAGGGACTGGACCAAAGTCACCCAGCCAGCTTTCATGCCTAAGGGCAGGACTAGAACTCCCCCAGTCACTCAGGAGGCTTTCATGAGAAAGGTGGGACTAGAACTCACAGGCTCCTGGTTTGTTTGCCTGATGCCTCAACCACTAGATTAAACTGGCTAGAGAGATTCTTCTTGGGTTGTTGCTCCCTTGGGAATACCAGAGGTTCCATGCCACCATGAGGACTATAAACCTTACTGATTTGTGGGTTTGAGGATCAAAAATGGTAGTTTGTGGAAAAGGGAAATTACGATGTAAAGAGGGCAAAACATAAATGCATTTATGAGATCAGAAGCCATTTCCTTATCATCTTTATTTCCCTTTTTTTTTTTTATTCTTTTTTCACTATACTATTTTTCTTTATTTTCCTTTATGGTTTTAACTTGGATAAAACTGTCTTTAATAACATAAATGTGTTTGTGTGTATGTGTGTGTGTATAATACAATACAATATGAAACTGTATTATACTAATACTTACAATATACTATACTATATAATGTAATATTATATTGTATTGCATTGTATAGTAGTCCAGTCTAGTCCAGTCCAGTCAAGTCTGTTAGGTAAGCTCCCCAGTTGCAAAACTTACAATAGCTCACGCTGATCACTATACGACACTTCTAACAGCCAGCTTCCAAACCCTCAGATCAGATCAGCATCTAACAGTGATTCTGGCTCCATCTTATGGCCGCTTGAGGAAACAGCAACCAATCACATTTACACTATTATTTAAAGAAACAGGTACAGCATTGTTACATGATTTATATATTAACAACCCAACCGTTAGATTATATGCCTAACAAAATCCAATACAGGGCGGGGCATAACCTTTTCCTAGGGGGTCACAGCAACACTTGTAATAACAACACAAATAATTCATACACCATTCGAAAGCCCATCAAAAACTGAGTTTATTGACACGATTTAATAGTCAGTATGACCACCATTAGCCCTTCGAACAGCATTCAAACGAGGTGGATAAGAACACAACAAATCTTCAAACAGTTCTGTTCGATTTTCCAGATTTTTCAACACAGTTTCCAAATTCATTCTCAAAGTTTCAACCGAATATCGATTTTGACCTTGCTCCTGAATCATCAGAGCTTCCACTTCATCCTTAATTATGGCCCCAATGTTCTCTGCCGGATTGAGATCTGGCGAATTTCCCGGCCAGACGTCATTGCCCCAAAATTCGACATTGTTTTCCTTTAACAATTGCTGAGTCGCATTTGCACGCATGCAAGGAGCTTTGTCATGAAGAAAGACAGCCTCACCAACCACCAAGACATTGTCTGGATCACTGAGAAATGGAATGACATTCTCCAATAAAATTTTCTCATGGAAATAACTGCCATCCCAGGATTCCCCTTTATCCTTCAAAACCCAATGCAGTTTCTTGGCTGTGAAAATGACGAAAATCCCGATGCAAGTCGGATTGCGAACGATTTGTCGATATCGTTCATGTTTGGCGATGTCGTCGACGTCTTTAGCCCAAATTCGATCGTTCTGGAAATTCGGTTTTCGAATGGCATAAACGAAGAATTCATCAGATGGCGCCAAATGAAGAAAATCTTCCTCGGTCCATTCAGACAACCAATCGCACAACCAAAGCCGATCTTGAACGTGTGTTTGAGTTTTCAATGGTTTGCAAATGACGTGGAATGGCTTCAAACCTTCTCGTTCTCGATATTGGCCGATTGTCCTTTGATCAACTCGTTTTCCACGAATTTGAAGGATTTCTTGGGCCACTTTTCGGTTTCCTTTTCGTTGTTTGCGACTGCCAGTTGCAATGATGGCTTTGCTTTCTTGGGACAGTTGCAGAGGACGCCCTTCTCCAAATTTTGTGAAACATTCTTGGGCTGTTTTGTTCCAATTATCAGTAACCCAATCCGGATGACGTTTCAATTTGTTTGCAATCCATTTTCGATTGATAAACGTCGCTCCAGCATCGCGAGCCTCTCGAAAGGCAATGCATTTTATTCTGTCAATGATCCTTTGTTCTTCCGAATCGAATTTTCCAGCCATTCTTAAAGCAAATTTAACATTTAATAGCTCATTCAATTCAGTTTTTTATGGGCTTTAAAATGAGGTGTCGCGGAAGTTGTAAACTGCTGTCGATCTTGCTGTGACCCCCTAGGAAAAGGTTATGCCCCGCCCTGTATAGTATAATAATATTGTTTAGTATAATAAAATATAGTATAGTATAACCATCTTATAGTTTAAAATACAATACGATACGATGCAGTATAATAAAATTTAAGATGTTGTGGAAGACATTGTTGTTGAGGACATGAGGACTAGAAGCCTTAGAAAGAAATAAAGAGGAAGCTACAGAGTTCATTGCCTTGTTTGTGGCCATGTGTTCCTCAGATCAATCGATGCAAGGAAAAACTGCCGGAAATGTTGAAGCAGATGCTGAAATTCCTGAAGAGCCAGAATTCTTCATCCCGAAGGGCAGCTGCCCTCTTAATTGGTAACCCCAAATGCAAACTCTGGAAGGAGGGGAGGAAAAACTAGGGCATGCTGACCATTATCTCTCTCTCTCTCTCTCTCTCATACACACACACACACACACACACACAGCCCCGTTTCTTAAGGGTATCACTGTGGTTAAGTGAGTCACATGGTTGTTAAGTGAATCGGGCTTCCTTCTGGAGTTTGCTCACCCGAAGGTTGCAAAAAGTGATCAGGTGACCCCCCCCCCCCAAGACTCTGGAACCATCATAAATATGAGTCATATGAAATTCTTTCATCCGATCTCTAGACAGACCCAATTCCTGGGACCATCCCATAAAATCCCAAAGCGACTCTTCCAAATATAAACAAAAGAATTCTGCATTTTCTTTCTTGAATCAGTTGATTTAGCCATATATACCAACTCCACCAACCCTTTCTTTGCATGTATCTAGGCTGCTGTGCAGAATACATGAAACGGAATGTGGTGACTTCCAAACAAATTGAAGAAGTTTTCCTGGGTGAGTTTCAAAGTTCCCTCGCTTGAAGCAGAGACTTTCTCTCCAGAAGCTCTGTCGCTGATCAGAGTTGGTTCTCAAGGTGGATCCTGGAAATCATTTCTTTTCTGGATTCCTTCCAGGTCTCCGGGATCTGCAAGAGGATTGTGAAGCCTCCGTAGCTCAGGTTGCAGCTGAGTCCATGAAAGTACTCTGCCAGCAGTGCGGCCATCGGATCAAGCCTGATCTCATTCTTAGCCATTTTCTCTCCAAAGCCATCCAGAACCTCCACGCATCCAAACTATCATAGTTAAATAGTTTAATCCTTTACTTTATTGTCTTGGCACCCCATACCACAAAGTTGTGCCTTCTTCAGTGTATATTATATATGAAAAAAAAAACACTATACAATTGTATTCAACTGTACATTCTATACAATGAAATTGGAAACTCCTCATATTGCATTTGTGTTGCCCTCTACAGTGGAATTCAAGATAGTTACTGCTCTGGGATGGAAGCTCTTTTTCAGTCTACTTGTCCTTATTTTTATTGCCCTGTATCGTCTGCCAGATGGTAATAGTTCCAAAAAATGGATGCCCAGGAGGAGATGGATTTTTAAGGATGTTTGGAACTTTCTTAAGGCAGCAGGAGCTATAAAGCTCTTCCAAAGAGGGGAGGGGGCAACCAAAGACCCTCTGGGCATCTCCCTTTCATCTGGTCTTTGGGAAAAGGGAGTAAGCGTGAAGATAATTCCTATGTTGTGAAAGACCACAAAGGAACATCATGGAAACAGGACCTGGAAGAGAGATTAGTAACTCATAGGTACCTGATTGGCTATTGACTGACGAGGAGCCTGTTTTCTGGGCTTCAAACATTTCCCTGGCTGTTTTTGTACATACTCGGCCAACAATCTTAGTAGCTGCAAAATTGAATGCATGTTCTTCATTGCAATGTGAGGCTACCAATGAGTTTGGGAAATGTTGATTGGTTTTTATATTTAACCACAACCTTAACACGGAATGTGGCTTTTGAGATGTTCAATTTCAAATTAAGATGTAGATGGTGGTAACAGCAGATATTCTGTTATTCTGTTAATTATGTTCAATTAGGACATTCAAAGTATCTAGGGACATTATTGGACAGCCACTTAAATATGAGGTAGCATGTGATGCAGCAGCCAAAAAACCCACCACAGTTCTAGTTTTGGTTGCCACAATGTAGAAAAGATGTGGAGACGCTAGAAAGAGTGCAGGGAAGAGCAACCAAGAGGATTAGGGGACTGGAGGCTAAAACATATGAAGAACGGTTGCAAGAACTGGGTATTTCTAGTCTAATGAAAAGAAGGGGAGACATGATAATAGTGGTCCAATATCTCAGGGGTTGCCACAAAGAAGAGGAAGTCAAGCTATTCTTCAAAGCATCTGAAGGCAGGACAAGAAACAAAGAATAGAATGGAATGGAACAGAATGAACAGAAATAGAAATAGAATAAGAATAAGAATAGAAACAGAAAAGGAATAGAATAGAATAGAATTAGCATAGCATAGCATAGAAATAGAATAGAAAAAGAATAGAATAGAAGAAAATAGAATACAATAGAACAGAATAATATAGAATAGAACAGAACAGAAACAGAAATAGAATAAAAATAGAAATAGAAATAATAGAGATAGAAATAGAAATAATAGAGATAGAAATAGAAATAGAAATAATAGAGATAGAAATAGAAATAGAAATAATAGAGATAGAAATAGAAATAATAGAATAGAATAAGAATAAAAATGGAAATGGAAATAGAATGGGGGAGGGGGATAATGTCGTGACGGTACGACGGGTGATCTTGCAGCTCCAGAGATATCTCTGACCTAAACCATCCCGTAGAGACGGTGACAGGGAAAGGCATATCCTACTGATCCCAGGGACATTTCAAAGTCCCTGGTTGATCCAGGAGAAGTCTTTTTTCCAGCAGCTGTGAGGCAGCCATCAAAGGTGCTGAACTTGGGGACAGCTCCAGTACAGAAAAAAGAGAAAGTGTGTTGATCTGGTGAGAGGACTTTTCATCATTATTATTCGAGAGAACACTCTAAAAGACTAAAAGTTAATTTAAAATTGAAGACTGAAGAGGCTAAGCGGCGAGATTAAGTCAGAGTCAAGTTGAGTGGTTTTTTTCTTCCTTTTTATTGTTGGAATTTGGCTGGATTTTTACAAAGGTCTTTTACTTTTTAAACTGGGTTTTATTTTTTTCTTTCTTAAATATTTGCATAATAATTTTTGCTGTCTAAGACTTTTTCCTCCCTACTTTTTTTCTCTTTCCAAGGCTCTAAATGTATTTCCTTTTTGAATCTATTTTTCTTTTTTGAGTATAAGGAAAATAAGGGAAGTGGGAGAGAATAAATAACACTGCCATCCAGAGGCCTGGAAACATTGTTTTGTTTTTCTTGTATGAGTGTTTAGAGAAAAGTGAAAAAAAAGTTAAGACCTGATATTATATTTCAAGAACCTTAAGCCTGTTTATGAAATGATAGTGGGATGAGCATGGGAGATTGTTTATACAGGTACTCTTCTAGGATACTATCAGTGTATGGAGTTTGGGCATGAAAGAAAATTTGGAATTCAAAGAAAGAAGAGTGTAGTGAACTTGAAAAGACAATTGCTAATTTTGTTTGGAACTTAATATAAGAGCCTTGGATTTTACAGTGGCAATATTTCTCTCTCCCTTTTTTTCTCTGTCTTTTTACTCCCCTACTCTCCTTCTCATTTAACCACTGCCAGCTGGTCTGAGGCCTTCTGCAGAAGAAGTTTGGCTTCCCCCTTTTTTTCTTAAAGAAGGTGTGTGCTTTTTTTCTGTTTTTCTTGTCTATTTTGGGGGATGCATATATAGACATATATTTTCCCCTTTTCCTGCTGGATTTTGTTATTTTATTTCACTGAACTTAATTAAGATAAAGAAGAACATGAAGACTTTTATTATTGTTCCTTTTATTTATTTATTTTGTGAATGATATGTTTTTTACTTTTTTTCTTTTAAACAACTGGAACCAATTGGATTAGGACAAACAAGAGCCTGAAGATTTTTTTCCTTTTTTCCTTTCCCCCCCTTTTTTCTTTTTTCCATTTCCTTTTCTCTCTCTCTTCTTATTAGGGCCACTTGGGATTATAACTGTCCTCTATATAAGTGGATTAAGGTATAGAAGAACCTGAAGACTTTGTATTTCTCAACTACCATATAGTATATCAACTGTTTTGAAATGAGTAAAAAGATAACGGCCACTGGCTCTGCAATACCAACTTCCTCCTCTTCATCATCTGGAGGACAAAGATCAATATACACAATGTTGCAACAGGAAAAAGACAAGAAAGTGATACTGCAGATGATTATGCAAGGAATATAAAAAATACAAGTAAGACCAGAGAATATAGAAAAGAGAACAGATAACATTGAAAAGAGAATAGAAAATATAGAACAAAGAACAGAAAACATCAAACAAAAAGCAGGGAAAGGAGATGGAAAAATTGAGAATATTCACCAAATGATGATGAAATATGAGGACAGACTTCAAAAAACTGAAGAAAAAGATGAGCAAAGAGATAAGAAAATTAGAGATATTGATACCAGATTCAGTGTGGTTGAAAAAGATAACAGTGGAATACTGGGATTGGAGATGAATGGATCAGAATTTTATCTCGGATTTCAGATTTTATTTCAGATTTAGAAGAAAAGGGAGAAAATCTGGCAGAAATAATGATAGAAATTCTGGCAGACATCTTGGAGATAACCAAAGATAAGATGATGGATGGTATAGATAAGATGTTTTGAGTCTATATAAGATATGCAGCGAGAAACATCTCCCAATAGAAGTTCATATAAGATTTACTAAAAAAGCAATTAAGACACAAATATTAGAGAAGGCAAGAGACAAAAGACTGGAATTAAAAATAAGGAGATTGCGGTTTTGAAACAAGTACCAAGAAGAGTGAAAGAAAAGAGAATACCAATTTGTGACTAAAATTTTACTTTAAAAAGTTGTTAATTATAGATGGCTGATATCAGAAAGTCTCATGTTTGTATGGCAAGGACAAAGATACAGAATAGATTCAACTGTGAGAGCAGAACTATTCTATGCAGAACATTTGAGAGGGAAAGATGAGGAGACAGGAAAAGAAAAACCACTGATTGTACTCCAAGAGGAGTACAGAAAGAAGAAGGTGTGGTAGGCAGCATTGACCTTAGAGAACAACAAGAACCAAGATCTACTAGAGCAGTAAATCCTTCTTATAAAGTATAAATATGGAAAAGAAAAAATTGATTACAATTAATATAAATGGACTTAATTTGGCTATTAAAAGAAGGAAAACATTTCATAAATTACAGAAATTAAAATTGGACAAAATCTGCCTACAAGAAGTACATATTAAAAAGCAACATGAACAAATACTGGTGCAGCCAAAATTAGGGAAAATATTTACTGTGTTGCCAAGATGTAAGAAAAGAGGAGTGGTTTTGTATATCAAAGATACAATCCCAGCAGAACAAATCTACACAGATGATGATGGAAGAATTTTGATGGTGGAAATTATGGGCAATAATAAGAAAATACTTTTAGTAGCAATTTATGCTCCTAATGACAACCAAGATGAATTTTATAGAAAATTACATATGAAAATATTTGCCAATCACCTCCAAGATGTGGCTTTACTCCCAAGTTCACCCTGTTTTTTTAGTAGTTCTTGTCTTCTGGCATCTCTGTGCATGCACACACTGGGAAAAGGTTCCAGCTGTTCCTCTGCCTCACTGCTGTCTAGCTCCTTCTCTACCTCCAATGCTTCAGTGAACTTCCCTCAGTCCCCAGGACTGGCCCATGTTTTTCCACAACCTCCTCACTGTCCGACTCTGCTGCCAGTTCCACTGGTGCCCCACAACAAAAGGGGACATAAATGACAAGGCGCGAGCAAGGATGAGTGCAGCCTGGATGCGTTGGTGAGACCTCACTGATATGTTATGTGACAGATGGATGCCAACCCATCTTGAATCTAAGACCTACAAGAGAACCATCCTCCTGTTGCACTGTATGGCCCTGAATGCTGGGCAGCAACAGGAGGGAGCAAAAGCTCTCTCCATACCATGGAAATGTGAAGGCTCCATTGTATATAGGGCACTTCCCTTCCTGACCACATCACACATGACACCATTTAACCACATTTTGGTGTGGCACTAATTACAGAGAAGATGAGAGAAGTCCGACTCCGCTGATAAGGACACATCCTGAGAGCAACACCTTCCACCGTGGCCAAGGCTGCCTACCAACTGGAAGTCAATGACTGGTGACCTTGTGGGCATCCAAAACAGGGATGGCAAGAGGTCATCAACAAAGATATGGAAGTTGCAGGCCTTCTCCCAGGCGATGCAGGTGACGGAGCAAAGTGGCCCTCAATGATCCAAAAACTGGACCCTGCACCTGTGAGAATATGCTAGGAAGAAGAAGATGGGGCCCTTGGTTCTCCCTGGACTTGGTTCTTTAGTTGCACACATTTCATGACCCAACTACATCATCAGTGCTGGTGAGTGTGATGTTTGCTCCCTGCTTTTTCAGGGCAAGCTATTGTGTATAAACAGAGAGCAAACTTCACTCCATTCTAGCACTGATGATGTTCTATAGTTGGGTCATGAAATGTCTGCAAGAAAACAACCAAGCTCAGAGAGCATCAAGGACCCCATAGTCCTCATCATCATCCCCCTCCCTCTTCTTTCCTCCCCCTCACTCCTTCCTCCTCCCCTTCCTCCCCTTCTTCTCCTCCACTCTGAAAACCTTGTACTCCCTTGTAGTACTAACAATGTTCCCTATGTCAGGGTTCCGACTGATGTCCGAATTCAGTGGTTCTCTACCTTCCCAATGCCATGACCCTTTAACACAGTTCCTCATGTTGTGGTGACCCCCAACCATAAAATTGGTGTCTCGGTTCCTAAGACCATTGAAAATATGTGTTTTCCGATGGTCTTAAGCGACCCCTGTGAAAGGGTCAAAGGGTCCTGACCCACAGGTTGAGAACCACTGCCCTAAATAAATCCTGGGCCTCAACCAAACCTTCGAAAGAAATCCAGTTGTTTATTAGGAGCTTCATATCTGCCCCATCCAAGTGGAACAAAATCTGACCTCACTTTTTGCGCGTTAGCTCTGATCCTGTTTTCCCCTCCCTCAAGGTGGGTCATCAGTCACATTCCCCAACTAAGCAATTTTGCAGTTTGTAGAAGTCACTCCCTCCGGACACTGTAGGTCCCTCTGGAGATGACCTCGATGTTGCTGCTTGAATTTGCTTTATTTTGACTTAAATGCATACATGTCTGCCACACCTATTCATCTCCGCGCCCCCACCCTATCTCCCAGAGCTAGGGTGGGGCTTTGCTAGCAACGGTGCCTCTTCCATCCCATAGATTTCCACTGCTCTCCTCTAGTCATATATATATAGTCAAATTAAGGTTGAGCTATAATTGTGATATACATGAATATATGTGAATTTAAAATATGCGATTTGATATGAAAAGCAGGTGATAACTATGGAAGAGATGCATGGAAATACTGTTACCAACTGACACACTTTCTACAATTTGTAGTAGAAGATGGCTTTTTGTTTGTTCAAAAATAAATAAAAATTGTTAAAAAAATAAATCTGAACAGGTTGCTAAGCATCTGAATTCTGAGAATTATCTGAGACTGCCTAGGAATCATAGCTAGTGCCTGCAGAACATGGTTGCCATGCCCCACCATGACCCTTCTTTTGTTGCGGGGCAAAGGGAGGAGATGGAAATTGGTCTTGAGAAAATCCTTCAACCAGAAGATAAAAGAGAAGTGGAGGAAGAGGGAAAAGATGAGGAGGAAAACCCCCTGGAGATGTTTAGGGATTCAAAATAGGGACTCCTGGGATCCAGAAACGTAGAACGAGAAGGGGAAGCAGACTTTCAAGACCAAAGAGGAAGGGACAAGCCAAGGGGACCTTTGGCTCGAGGGATGGATCCAGGGCTGTTGAGGAGATCAGGAATCCTGTTCACTGCATCCTTGTTTCCAGATGGATACCCTATTGCTTTGCTCCATCTGGACTGCTCACCTGAGAGTGAGATGATGGGGGTTGGCTATCTGTTTTCATTGTGGACACCTTGATAGCTGGCAATGAAAACACCTTCCGGATGCTTTGGTTGACCACTTTAGACCTCACCTTGGAGTTCAAGGAGGGTTTCATACGGCTGATGAAAGACAAGAAAAGAGGAGGGAGGGGGAAGAAGGCGGGGCTTAGCAGTGAGAAGACGGAGTTTCAGGCCATTCCTGAAATTCCCCTATTCCAGAAGAATTGGACGGGTCATTTACGATCCTAGCTGTCCCAGAGAGACAGTGAAGGTTTGGGGAGATCCAGTGACCTCAGAGACATTGGCAGGTCTCGGGGGGGCTCGGATTTCAACCCCTTTTGCCATCCCTTTCTGGATTAGCTGTATGCTAACCGAAACTGCAGGTAGCTCCTAAGAATGGTAGAAGTGTTTTCAACTGGTAAGCTGATTTTATTACTCAAAGAGAGATGGTCCGCATTAAAATCTAAGCTAATTGAAACCAAAGAACAGAAGAATCTAGCGGCGAATTGGTTTTTTTTTAATGGATTTATGGCTGGTGGTTACCCTATTTCTTAAATGTTTTGAATGCTGTTTACGTGGATAAAAGAAAGTTTACTTTACTTCAACACTCCCTCAGGCTCTCTTTAAGTGGGCTGTAAGCCAATTTACTATAATTTGGCTTCTTATAACTTGACACTTTTACTGCTTGGCTGTGTTGGTCTAAGATCAGATAAGATTGCATAGCTCCCAGCGTGTCCTTACTTGCAAATATCTTCTGCGTCACATCATGGCGTCTGTACTTGCTTCAAGTGATTCCTTTCAAATGATTTTTTCCGCTTTTCAAAAGTTGTTTGATACATATGAAAAATCTGAAAAAAAACTGGACTATCTGATGTTTTTAACATTAAAATATGAAAGAAAGAGTGAGAGCGTTGAATATTTGAGTGCTCCTGAAACTCAAATGAAGAATGTCAGAAAGGAAGTCTCTCAACTTGCTGACACGTCGGGCGTCTGGTCTACTTCGGAGGCAGAAAGAGAAAGAGGTACAACGCTTGAAAGAAGGGAAGCCATACAGAAAATTTATCTCAAAAGACAGATTGCAGGAGGAATGAGAAGCATTAAAGAATCTATACTTTATGAAACATTATTTGCAGAATTTTCGATACCACCCTTGAAAATCAAAAACAAATTGAGTGGAACAAGCCAAGGACAACGTTATTACACCAGAGGCACCCTAAGCAAAAAGGTGCGAAGATATTTCTGTTTGGACTTGCTTATAAAAATGTTTGGGGAACTTGTTTTAAGAATGGTAACAGGACCAAGCAAGTTTTGCTATTGGAGAGACATAGGCTGATAGATTGAAGAATACAATTGAAAATTAGCTAAATCTAATTACTCTTATTTGTAATAGATATAGCTGAATAATAATTGATATTGATAGTAATGTATATAATGTGGAGTTGATATGATAAATAATAATTGGATATGAGAAAGGAAGGTTGGAAATATTTTTGGATTATATACAAAGGTTATTAATCACAATAATTATCACTATTAAAAATAAAATAAAATATATACAGTTAAATGTTAATTAATATGGGGAAAATGTTATGATATATGATATAACTACATAAAGAAGGGAGAATGATAATAAACTATACTGCATGGAAGATGGACTTTTTGGTATTAAATATTATGGATGTTCAGCTAAAATAGGATATGAGGATTTGATGTTAATAGAGGATTTTACAAACAAGTAAATGAAATGTCAGCAGGTGTTATGGATTAATTCTTTGGCATAGTTAAGGATGAAGGATGTTTAAATAACTGTAGTCAACTAAAACTGGAGGTATAATGATGTTAATATGGTAAACATTTGAGTTAAGATATTTGAATTAATATGAATTAATGGAAGAGATGCACCAAAACATGTTGTAACCAGCTGATATACTTTTTTATATATATAATATATATCTGTGTTCTTTTTTTGTTTTTGTTTTTGTTTTTTGTTTTGTTTTTTCTTCCCTGCCTTGTCTTTTGTTCTTTTTGTCTTTTTTTTATTTTTTCTTTTCTCACTGGTGTGGGCATGTATTGTTTAAGATTATTATTTTTATTAATATTTTTAAATAATAATTACAGTCAAATGAAAATGGATATATGATGATGGTGATATGTATGAATATTTGAGTTAAAATGCTCGAGTTAACATGAGTTATGTTTGTTGACTGTGGAGGAGATGCACGAAAGTTTATTTGTGACCGACTGACACGCTTTCTATAGCATGTAAAGAAAGATGTTGTACTGGTTTTAAATTAAAAATTTAAAAAAAAATAATTAAAAAAAGAAAAAGAAAAGAGGAGGGAGGTGTGAGGAGAGCCTAGGCTCAGAGGGCTAAAAGGGACCTTGGAGGTCTTCTACTCCAACTCTTGCTTGATGGTCCTTAAACCATCCCAGTCATATGGTTGTCCTCTCTTTTCATGAAAACCTTGAGTAATGGAGAGCCCACAACCTTTGGAGGCAAACCCTTCCACTTATTGATTGTTCTCAGTGTAAGGAAATGTCTTCTGGATCTCTCTCTCTCTCTCTCTCTCTCTGTCTCTGTCTCTCTCTCTCTGTCTCTCTCTCTCACACACACTCTCACTCTCTCACTCTCACTCTCACTCTCACTCTTTCTTTCTCTCTCTCACTCCATCCACCTCTCCATCCATTTAGCCATCCATCCCACCACAGCCCTGATGTGTCCCTCAATGAAATGGAGTTTGAACTCCTGCTCTCCTGGATCTATCTATCATCTATCTATCTATCTATCTATCTATCTATCTATCTATCTATCTATTCCTCCCTCCTTCCCTCCCTCTCTATCTCTCCATCCATCCATCTACCCACCCACCCAAGCCCTGACGTGTCCCTCAGTGAAATGGAATTTGACACACACATACACACACACACACACACACACACACGTTCTAAAGCACAAGGACTTGGCATGGAAATCCCATCACTTGGTCCAACTCCAAGTTCCTCCCCAGCTGGTGGGAAAATGAGTGTGGTGCAGGTACATACCTCATGCAGGTGATGGTGATAATGGCTTGATGGAGAATTATGATGGACAAGGGTCTCGCGGGCTCATCTTCAATGACTTCCTGAAAGAAGGAAAGACATGTAAGGAAGCTCCTGAGATGTGGCCACCATCCGGCTGGCACTATTCCCATCCCTATGCCTTTCCTGGTTGACACAGGAAGTCCTCAACTTACAACTGCTCGCTTAGCCACCATTTAAAGTTATGACGGATCTCTTCAGGATCCCTCTTAGAACTAAGGGGAAATTTCCATTTCCAAATAGCGATTTGTCTGAAGTGGTATTTGATTTCCTGGCTGGACTAGAGGACCTCCAAGGTCCCTTCCAACTTTGTTCTTCTAATTCTAACACCCAAGGACTACTTATGACCCAGATTTGAAGTTCTGAGAGGCTCTTTTTCCTCAGGGATCAGAGGATAATATTTTGATTACTTGGCAACCAGCCTGCATTGATGACAGTTTGCAGTGTCTCCTGACCATGGTTTAAGTCAGGGATGGGTAACTAGGGCCTCACTACGACCTGTGAACTTTAACTCTTCAAATCTCTGAAGGCTGGAGAATTCTGGGAGTTGAATCCACCACTCTTAAAGTTATACAATTCCGCCCTCTGCATTTCTAGACATTGGCTGTGTAGTTTCTTCTAGAAAGTCTCAATGCTTTTTTTTCTTTCTTCCCCTAATTTCCCATTTCTATTTGTCATTCTACTTTATATATTAAATCTCTCTCTCTCTCTCTCTCTCTCTCTCTCTCTCTCTCTCTCTCTCTCACTCACTATCATCATCATCATCATCATCATCATCATCATCATCATCATCATCATCATCTATTTGTCTGTCTGTCTGTCTGTCTGTCTGTCTCTGGATATAAAAATAAATACAAATAATAAAAACAATGGGGAAGCCAGTTTCATGAAACAACTGTGCGACTAATTTAACGGCAGTGATTCAGCTAACAACGGTGGGAAGAGAAGTCATACAATGGGGCAGAATTCACTCAACAGCCATCCGACTCTAGGGAGCTCCCAATCAAAATGCCTCCTGGACATTCTGGGTTCTAGTCCCGCCTTAGGCATGAGAGGCAGCTGAGAGACTTTGGGCCAATCACCAAGAGATGGAGAGTTCTAGTCCCGCCTTAGGCATGAGAGGCAGCTGAGAGACTTTGGGCCAATCACCAAGAGATGGAGAGTTCTAGTCCCGCCTTAGGCATGAGAGCCAGCTGAGAGACATTGGACCAATCATCAAGAGATGGAGAGTTCTAGTCCTGCCTTAGGCATGAGAGGCAGCTGAGAGACTTTGGGCCAATCACCAAGAGATGGAGAGTTCTATAGCCATGAAAGCCAACTGTCTGAACAATCACCAGGAGACTGTGAGTTCTAGTCCCGCCTTCAGCATGAGAGCCAGCTGGGTGAGTCCACATCTGTCCCAGTTCTTCTCTCTCAATCCAACACACGTCACAAGGTTGTTGTGGTTGTGCGAAAAGGAAGAAAGAGGATAATGCGCTGCCTTGAGTGTAATACATACAGCATGACCATAAATAAAGAAACCACTAGCATTTCATCATCTCCAGGGCAATTGGAACAGGAAGCAGATCTGAATGGGAGGCATAAGTGGGGGCTGGAGGTCGCCTGTTGAACCCAGATTCTCCCCAGCAACCTCTAAGAACTGCAGTCAGATTGTCCTTGTTCACCAAAAGGGGATATTTGTAGCTCAGGGTTGAACTGTGGAGCCCTTGGTGCTCCCTGAGCTTGGTTGGTTTTTACAGATGTTTCTTATATTTTTTCACCAGCAATTGAAATCCAGATAAGCAGGGATTAACCCCAGACAAACAAGGCAGCAGTAAACAACAGATCAAGGAACTAGCAAAAAGAAAGCAACAGTTCTGCCAGCACTGACACGAGGGTGGAAACCAGCCTACCTTGTTCATGGTGGAGTACTGGACGAGAATTTCGGACACGATGGGTTGGATGAAAACACCCAGGTCTTCAGGGGAGACTCCCTGGGCTGCTTGTCCATAGCAGAGGATTAATGTCCTAATCCTTCTGTCAGACAGATATTGTGGGTCCTGCCAAGACAAAGACGAGGGGGGTCAAACTCTTTTCCAAAGCACCAAAAGACAAGACAAGAAGCCATGGATGGAAACAGATGGAGATTCTTAGTCATCCAGGTCATGGTTGTCCCAAAGGGGCTTTTTCCAAAGGCAACTGGACTTGTTTTTTTCCTTGAAGGGGTTTCGCTTATCATCCAAGAGGCTTCTTCAGGTCTGACTTCGGTCAAAACAGAAGAAGCTTCCTGCATGAGAAGCGAAATATCTTCAAGGAAAAACAAAATCCAAACCCTTTGAAAAGCACCCTTGTGTCTACATAAGATGTTTGTTGGGCAACTCATGATCTTCTTTAGACTTATAAAATGATCCTCCAGGTGATGGAGGTGGAGAATTCCAGCCCCACCTACAATCTCAGCACTGGTCTCAGGTCTTTGATATCTATGATGACTCTGAAGAGAGCAGATGGCCTGGAGCATCCATCCTTCTAAACATCTAGGACATTCCTTCCCAGAATCCCCCAGCCTTCTTCTCTACTGAGTTTTGGACCTTGTAACCCCATCCCTGGTCTTACCTCATGGGATCCTTCCAAGAGGGATGGTCTCTTGGGCTGTGCGATGTTGCCGACCTCCCTGAGGACCAAGAGAATTTCTGGAAGATGATGGAATGCAGCGAGGTGGATGCTCTCCGAGATTCCCTAGGCAAAGCGATGCTTGTGAATTAGGACATTTGCATTTTATTTTTTTAATCTTCCTCTTTCTCCTCCTCCTCCTCTTTGCAAACCCCAGGCCCTTTTACCACTGATGAAATTACCTAACTGGGTAATAAAATATCTGCAAGAAAGCAACCAGAGAGCACCAAGGACCCCACAGTCTTCTTCCTCGTCCTCCCAAAACCCCACAGTTCCCCTTCTCCTTCACTCTTTCCTCTTCTTCTTCTCCTCCTCTCCTCCCTTCTCCTCCTCCCACTCCTTCCTCTCCTCCTCTCCTATTCCCTTCTCCTCCCTTCACCTCCCATCTTCAAAACTTGTTCCCTTCCAGAACTGATGAAATGACCTAGTTGGGTTGTGAAAGGTCTATATTTCTTGTAACCAAGCTCAGAGAACACCAAGGACCCCACAAAGTTGGAGGTCTCAGCCCCCACAGGCAGCCCACTCCCACTCACCTCTCTGTCTGTCTCATCTTCAAATGAGATTGCCAGAAGCTTCTTGACAGAAGCTTTTGCAAGGTCCTTCTGCTTGGTATTCTTCAATTTTAATCCATAATATTTTTAAAGGTTTATCTGAAGGTTGGAAAAAGAGTTTGTGAATCTGAAGGAGCTCCACCCATCATCCAGGAAAAGGAAGCACAGGACAAAGAATGATCAGAAAAGGAGCAAGTGTGGTCAAGCACAGGACCATTTCCAACTAAGCATGGCTTACTCGCCATAGTCAAATCAGCAGGGAACAAGAGTTGCACTAATAGCAGCGTTCCAATATCTCAGGGGTGGCCTCAAAGAAGAGGGGGTCAACCTATTCTCCAAGGGACCAGAAGTCAGGATGAGAAGCGACAGATGGAAACTTATCAAGGAGAGAACCAACCTAGAACTAAGTAGAAACTTCTTAGTGGAAGATCTTAGTAGAACATCTCCGAGGTCCCTTCCAACTCTCTTATTATGTTATTCTGTGACTAATCAAGGAGAACTAAGGAGCAATTTCCTAACAATGAAGACAATTAACCACAAATCCGAGCAGCCGCTGCTGAGAGCCCATCCTATGCCTCTTCCCAACCCCCACACCCCTTCTCTCAGCTACTTTCTGCCTTGTGGACCTAGAACTGATTGCTGTCTTCAGGCTGGCTCTCCTTCTCTCATTGTGGAAGGTGTCTCACAAAAACCATGGGCGGCAGTTGGAAACTGCCGTGCGGTGTTTCGTTGTCCTGTGCGTGGCTGCGCAGCCACGCAGCTTAGAGGGAACATTGCCCATAACTTCTGGAGGCAAGCTATCCCACTGATTAATTTTCTGAGTCAGAACAATTGATTGTTGGAAGGGACCTTGGAGATCTTCTAGTCCAGCCTCTTGCTCAGCTAGGAGACCCTATATTTTGAGACAAATGGATGTCCAATCTGTTCTTAAAAATTTCCAGTAACACCCATAATTTCTGGAGGCAAGCCGTTCCACTGGTTAATTAGCAGAGTAATGGAATAATAGAGTTAGGAGGGACCTTGGATGTCTTCTAGTCCAACCCCTCCTGCTCAAGCAGGAGACCCTACACCATTTCAGACAAATGTTTGTCCAGTCTCTTCTTGAAAGCCTCCCATGATGAAGCTCCCACAACTTCTGGAGGGAAGGCATTCTATTGATTAATTGTTCTCACTGTTGGAAAAGTTCTCCTTATTTCTAGGTTACTTCTCTCCTTGGTTAGGAGTCCATGTGTATAGGTAGTTCCCGACTTACAACAGTTCATTTAGTGACTGTTCAAAGTTACAACAGCACTGAAAAAAGTGACTTACAACAGTTTTCCACACTTTTGAACATTGCAGCATCCCCATAATCATGTGATCAAGATTCAGACTCTTAGCAACTAAATCGCATTTATGACTGTTGCAATTTCACGTGGTCCCCTTTTGCAACCTTCTTACAAGCAAACTCCATGGGGAAGCCGCATTCACTTAACAACTGTGTGGCTAACTTATCAACAGGAGTGATTCACTTCACCAGGTCATAAAATGGGGCATAATTTGCTTAACAGCTGCCTTAGATTGTGCAGAGATGAACAGGTTAACTTTGAGAATAAAGAGGAATCAGTGTACTTCAAGACATGGAGATTTTATGATTGGTTTGAGGGGCAAATAACATGGCGTTTGTTATTTGTTAACTAACATAGTTTATATTTTAATCTGATTTATATTCTTTCTTTTAAAGTGATGTTCAAGATTTATTAGCTTTTGACATTCCTAAACTGATAAACAAACTGGGGACTAGTTCCTGATAAGAAAAGTTTGTTAGTACAAATTGGGGACTGGTTTATCTCTTGTGAACCCTAAGCAAGCTTTCTCCTTACAATTTATTGCATACCTCATTTTAATAAACCTGTATGCTATTATCCTGTCCAATCAACTTTCCTCTTTCAGATTTCTTTGTTATGTTAATTATAAAAGGGGATGCAAGCTAAAGATTGGGCTTCCCTCTTTGAATGATGAATCCCTTTTAATACAATACAATAGTAGAGTTCTAGTCCAAACCCCTGCCTAGGCAGGAAACCCTATACTGTTTCAGACAAATGGCTATCCAACATCTTCTTAAAGACTTCTGGGGTTGGGGCATTCATAACTTCTGGAGGCAAGCTGTTCCACTGATTAATTGTTCTAACTGTCAGGAAATGTCTCCTCAGTTCTAAGTTGCTTCTCTCCTTGATTAGTTTCCACCCATTGTTTCTCGTTCTACCCTCAGGTGTCTTGGAGAATAGTTTGACTCCCTCTTCTTTGTGGCAACCCCTGAGATATTGGAACACTGCTATCATGTCTCCCCTACTCCTTCTTTCTATTAAACTAGGCATACCCAGTTCCTGCAACCGTTCTTAATATGTTTTAGTCTACAGTCCCCTAATCATCTTTGTTGCTCTTCTTTGCACTCTTTCCAGAGTCTCCACATCTTTTCTACATCGTGGTAACCAAAACTGAATGCAGTATTCCAAGTGTGGCCTTACCAAGGCATTATAAAGTGGTATTAACACTTCATGTGATCTTGATTCTATCCCTCTGTTGATGCAGCCTAGAACTGTTCGGCTTTTTTGGCAACTGCTGCACATGGCTGGCTCCTATTTAAATGGTTGTCCACTAGGACTCCAAGTTCCCTTTCACAGTTACTACTATTGAGCAAGATACCACCTATACTGTACCTGTGCATTTGGTTTTTGTTGCCTAAATGTAGAACCTTACTCTTTTCACCATTCAATTTCATTTTATTAGATAGTGTCCATGTTTGTCAAGATCCTTCTGTATCTTAAGCCTGTCTTCTGGAGTGTTGGCTATTCCTGCCAGCTTGGTGTCATCTGCAAATTTGATGAGTTCCCCATTTATCCCCTCATCCAAATAATTGATGAAGATGTTGAAGAGTACTGGGCCCAAATCAGAGCCTTGGGGTACTCCACTGCATACCTCCCTCCATGTAGATGCAGTTCCATTGAGGACTACATGTTGAGTGTGGTTGGTCAGCCAGTTACGAATCCATCTGGTAGTGATGCTGTCTAATCCACATTCTTCTACTTTATCTAGTAGTAGGTTATGGTGTACCTTATCAAATGCTTTGCTGAAGTACAAGTAAACTATATCGATGGCATTCCTCTGGTCCACTAATTTTGTCACATTATCAAAAAATGCAGTAAGATTAGTCTGGCATGATCTGTTTTTGTCTGAATATTCTGATAAATTGTAATAAAATGATCTTCCTGTCTCGGTTAGTCTCATTGGAAAATATGCACACTGAGGCACGAGCATGAAAAAGCCATATTTGGCCATAGGTTAGAGAAAAGAAAAACAAGAAAGAGATACAAAATTCAGATGAGACACTATAAAATGGAAAGGGGGGAGGAACCGGCGGAAATAAAAAAGAAAGTATTAATATATAAGTATATGTTCTATATATATATATATATATATATATATATATATATATATATATATATATATATATATATATATATATATATATATTTAGTGTCACAACCCCTGGTAAGCCCCAATTATGGGAGGAAGCTAATTGCTTCCATCATCTGTCAATCGGCTCGTCACAAGAGTCCATCACGACAGAAACCCAATATTTTTACTGTTGCCTTTGTTATATTTGTGTTTATTTATTTATCAGCACAAATAATTATTTATTAAATTATTTATTTATCAGCACAAATAAACACACACACACACACACACATATGATTTTTACAACCCCTGGTAAGCCCCAATTATGGGAGGAAGCTAACTGCTTCCATCATCTGTCCTTCGGCTCGTCACAAGAGTCCATCACGACAGAAACCCAATATTTTTACTGTTGCCTTTGTTATATTTGTGTTTTTTTTTATTTGTGCTGATAAATAAATAAAGGGAGACTAGTATAGATCTATTTCAAGCTATTTAGCTCTCATCAGCTAGCCATACCCTTACTGGGATTTGAATTTATCAGCACAAATAAAAAAACATATATATGTATGTATGTATGTATGTATGTGTATATGTATATGTATATGTATATGTATATGTATATGTATATGTATATGTATATGTATATGTATATGTATATGTATATGTATATGTATATGTATATGTATATGTATATGTATATGTATATGTATGTATGTATGTATGTATGTGTGTGTATATACACACACACACACACACACACACACACACACACACACAGAGAGAGAGAGAGAGAGAGAGAGGGAGGGAGGGAGAGAGAGAGAGAGAGAGAGGATATGATAATGAAGAAAAGGTAACAGGGAACGATAAGCATAAAATTATAACAAGGTTTGTGGGAAAACCATCCCAAAAATACTCCAGTTCAGAGATGAAAACAGATAACCACAATAATAGAAAAGGAAAGGAAGAGAGGAGGAGAGGAGAAGAAAGAGGGGAGAAGAAAGGAAGAGGAAGGGAGAGGAAGGAGGGAAGGGATAGAAAGAGAAGGAGAGAGGGCAGGAGGAGGAAGAGAAGAGGAGGGGAGAGGCAAGGGAAGAAGGAAAGGTTAAGGAGGGGAGGAAGAAAGAAAGTAGTGAAGAGAGAGAGGGTGAAAAGAAAAGAAAAAAATAGGGTGGTATAACACTAAGGTGACCAGACGTCCAGATTTCGGTGGGACAGTCACGATTTATAACAATTTGTCCCGTGTCCCAGGGCATTTTAAAAAAGTCCTGATTTTCTGGCTTCATGTTGAAAGCCCAGTGGATTTGCTTAAGAAATCATAACTGGGGCAAGACAAAAGACTCTCTCTCTAACCTCTCTCTCTGTCTCAGCACTTTCATTGAAGATATTAAAACGTTAAAGCAAGAAAACGGACCCCCATGCCCCTTTTACCTCATTTTATAAGAAAAAATGACCCAGTACCATAGAGCTCCAGGAAATACTTGTCTAGAGAAGTTGCGAGTGTTCCTTCCTGGATTTTCTGGAGGGAAGGGGCAGGGAGGTTGGAGGTTGGCTCATGTGGAAAAAATGGTGGCAAAGTTTCTTTGAAAAATATTTCCCTGACTAATTTCACCATTTTCATTTATCAGTTCTTTGTATCAACATCTACATCATTCTGGATTGACTTGGAGTGCAAGCCTGCTGGTAAGTGAGCTGGGTTTTTTTCTTTTATTTTTTAATGTATTTTAAAATAATATTTTATTTTTTGTGCATAGGATTTTTTAAAATAGTTTTATTCTGTGTGGATTCTTTTTTAAAATTGTCTTAAACAATTTAAAAAAAGATTCTATCCAAAATACAAAATACCAGCTGCAGTTATTCACTTAAGAACTGTGGCAAGAAAGGTGGTATAGTGACCAAAGTTACAATGGCATTGAAAAAAGTGACTGATGACCATTTTTCACACTTAGCGACCATTTTCAAACTTAGCAACCATTGCAGCATCCTCATGGTCACGTGATCAAAATTTTGATGTTTGGTAACAGTTACAATTTATATTTGTAAATTGTAGTTATGTTGAAATAAAACAAATATTACAATGCTATTTTTGCGTTGTATGAATATTTTTGTTGCTCCTTATAAAATTTTTAATCAACCCCCCCCCCCCCGGTCAAAGTTGTCCCTCTTTACCAATTTGAAAATCTGGTCTTCTTCGACTAGAACTCCCCATCTCCTGGTGATTGCCCCAAAGTCACCTAACCAGTTTCTATGCCTAAGGCAGAGCTACAACTCACCGATTCCTGGTGATTGGCCCAAAGTCATCTAGCTGGCTTTCACACCTAAAACTGGAGTTGAACTCACCACCTCCTGGCTTCTCATCTAGTGCCTTAACCACCAGACCAGGTGTGTCAAACATGATATCACTGAGGGCTGCATCAGTGTAGCCAGCTCGACATCACTCACGTCATGGATGCCTGTGACAGGCCAAGCGCTCTGTTGTGAAAACTGGCTCCCGAGCTCTGTTTTCGGCTGTGACAGCCCCCTGCAGCTCTTTGCAGAGGCACCGTGGGGCGGTTCTTCGCTGTTTCCACCATGGCCCCTTGGGCTAGATCTAAACCCCCCCACATGCTGGATTCGGTGTACAGGCCTTGAGTTTGACACCCCTGGACGAGACCCAACTGGCCAGTGGTGGTTCGCTCATGGAGTCCAGGCGGGTGGGCAGAGGCTCCCGCCACAGCTACTACAGGTTCAGCCGATCCGGGCCAAACAGGGAGCACCTCTGCAACCAGCCCTCACTTCTATCTGTGGATTGCAAGACACCCACCTCCTGGAGGAAGCCGTTCCACAGAGACACGAAAGGCGAGGGTAGGTGGTAAAGATGCCCACAGTGGCCGTCAGCCCCATGATGGTTAGGTTGCCTCCTGTGTAATCCTGCAGAGCTCCTAAAGAGGGAAGAAGAAAGTCAGTTTGTGGGGAGCAAACAAAAGAACACAAAAGGGAGGTTGGGGGGGGAACCCCGACAGGTAGTCCTCGATTACAACAGTCCATTTAGTGACCATTTCAGTGTTACCACCGGACTGAAAAATGGGTCTGAAGAACCATTTCTCACAGCTGCGACCTTGGCACCTTCCAAATTCTGATGCTTGGCCAATGGTTCATATTTATGATGGTCGCTGCATACATTTTCCCCCTTTTTGCAACCTTCTCCCAAGCAGAGTTGATGGGGAAGAATTCGCTTAACAGCCGGGTGACTCACTTATCGACTGCAGTGATTTGCTTAATGGTGGGAAGAAAGGTTGTAAAATGGTCATCTAGTCCAACCCCTGCTTGAAGATGAATCCTTATACCGTACTATCCCAGACAAATGGCTGTCCGGTCTTCCTGAAAAATCTACAGTGATGGAACAGCCACAATATTATTAAGAGTGGAGTAGAGTAGAGTAGACTAGAGTAGAGTAGAGTAGAGTAGAGTAGAGAGTAGAGTAGAATAGAGAATAGAATACAATAGAGTATAGAGAATAGAGTAGAGTAGAATAAAGAATAGAGTATAGATAATAGAGTAGAGTAGAATAGAGAATAGAGTAGAATAGAGAATAGAGTATAGAGAATATAAAGAATAGAGTAGAGTAGAATAGAGAATAGATTATAGAGTATAGATAGTAGAGTAGAGTAGAATAGAGAGTAGAGTAGAATAGAGAATAGAATAGAATAGAGAATAGAGTAGAATAGAGAATAGAATAGAGAATAGAGTATAGAGAATAGAGTAGAGAATAGAGTAGAGATAATAGAGTAGAGTAGAATATAGAGTAGAGTAAAATAGAGAATCGAATAGGAGACTAGAGTATAGAGAATAGAGTAGAATAGAGAATATATAGAGAATATAGAGAATAGAGTAGAGTAGAATAGAGAATAGAGTATAGATAATAGAGTAGAGTAGAATAGAGAGTAGAGTAGAATAGAGATTAGAATAGAATAGAGTATAGAGACTAGAGTAGAATAGAGAATAGAGTAGAATAGAGAATATAGATAATAAGAGTAGAGTAGATTAGAGTGTAGAGTAGAATAGAGAATAGAGAATAGAGAATAGAGAATAGAGAATAGAGAATAGAGAATAGAGAATAGAGAATAGAGAATAGAGAATAGAGAATAGAGAATAGAGAATAGAGAATAGAGAATAGAGTATAGAGTATAGAGAATAGAGTAGAATAGAGAATAGAGTATAGAGAATATAGAGAATAGAGTAGAATAGACTACAGAGTATATATAATAGAGTAGAGTAGAATAGAGAGTAGAGTAGAATAGAGAATAGAATAGAGAATAGAGAATAGAGAATACAGTAGAATAGAGAATAGAATAGAATAGAGAATATAGATAGAGTAGATTAGAGTGTAGAGTAGAATAGAGAATAGAGTATAAAGAATATAGAGAATAGAGTAGAATAGAGAGAAGAGTAGAATAGAGAATAGAGTTTAGAGAATAGAATAGAATAGAATAGAGAATAGAATGGAGTTAGAATAGAATAGAATAGAATAGAACGTGCTTGGTAAGTACTGTAATTACATAAACATCACAAAATTTTTACATTTTGTTTGTTTCATTGCAGCTCTTAGAATTCATTGCAGACGAATATTCAGACTCTTGAAAATGGACTCATATTTATGACGGTTGCAATGTACTGGGGTCAAGCCAGGTCAACAGGAAGCTAGATTCACTTAACGACCATGTGACTAACTCACCAACTGCCATGATTCATTTAACCACCACGGCAAGAGAGGTGGCAAAATGGAGCAAAACTCGTTTAACAAGTATCTCATTTAGCAACCGAAATGTTGGGCTCAATATTGATTGTAAGTCAAGGACTACCTGTAATTTCCCCCCCACCCCTCCTTCCTGCAAGCCAAGGGGGATTGGTACCCACCATAATACAAAACAAAAACAACAGCTGTTGCGGCAAACAATCCAAAGAACTGTCCAATCACGTACGCCGGGAGTTTGCGCCAAAGTACATTTCCAACCAAGCAATTGGCGAAAGTGATGGACGCATTCATGTGAGCCCCTTGAGGTGACAAACAGAATGCGGGAAGAACTGTTAGGATGCTTACAGGAAGGCGAATGGCAACCAAGTGGTTTCTTTCTTTCTTTCTTTCTTTCTTTCTTTCTTTCTTTCTTTCTTTCTTTCTTTCTTTCTTTCTTTCTTTCTTCCTTCCTTCCTTCCTTCCTTCCTTCCTTCCTCCCTCCCTCCCTCCCTCCCTCTTTCTTTCTTTCTTTCTTTCTTTCTTTCTTTCTGTATAAGTTTTATTTGCAGCTTTTCTTTGACAACCAACATTTCTCTGTGGACAGTGTAACGGCTGGGTTAACATATTTTTCCCACCGTGTTCCCAGTAATAATACAATTCTATACACCGCATTTTTTATCTTCTAACTTCTAACCCCAATGTGCTCATCTATAATTGTAATATATTCTTTTATGTGCTCATTAACTCCTAACGTTTGGATATTATAAAGGTCATTCAGTGTTCAGCCACATTTTCAATATCTCAAATTTCTATAAACACCATTAAAACCGGAGATGGGATTCTACCGGTTTGGACCATTTTACCCGAACCAGTAGTGGGAATCTCGTGTGGCCCTACCCTATGCTCTCCCATTTAGGCACTTTTTTTTAGTCAAACGCATGCATGGAAGGTTGAATGCATGCGCGGACACGTGGGCTCACATTTGCAAACCGGTAGGGAAGATAATACCATCTCTGATTAAAAGCAATTATCAGTAAGATCTAATCAGTCCCAATTTTATATCCCTAAGTCCCCTGGATTTATAGTCATTATAACCGGAGTGAAATTCAGCAGGTTCTGACAGATTCTGGAGAAGCGGTAGCGGAAATTTTGAGCAGTTCGGAGAACCAGCAAATACCACCTTTGGCTGGCCCTAGAGCGTGGAGGGAATGGAGATTTTGCAATATCCTTCCCCTGGAGTGGGGAGAGAATGGGGATTTTGCAGTATCCTTCCCCTGGAGTGTGGAGGGAATGGGGATTTTGCAGTATCCTTCCCATGGAGTGGGGAGGGAATGGGGATTTTGCAGTATCCTTCCCCTGAAGTGGGGTGGGAATGGGGATTTTGCAATATCCTTCCCCTGGAGTGGGGAGGGAATGGAGATTTTGCAGTATCTTTCTCCTGGAGTGGGGTGGGAATGGAGATTTTGCAATACCCTTCCCCTGCAGTGGGGAGGGAATGAGGATTTTGCAGTATCCTTCCCCTGGGGTGGGGGGGGGAATGGGGAGTTTGCAGTATCCTTCCCCTGGAGTGGGGAGGGAATGGGGATTTTGCAGTATCCTTCCCCTGGAGTGGGGAGGGAATGGGGATTTTGCAATACCCTTCCCCTGCAGTGGGGAGGGAATGAGGATTTTGCAGTATCCTTCCCCTGGGGTGGGGGGGGGGAATGGGGAGTTTGCAGTATCCTTCCCCTGGAGTGTGGAGGGAATGGGGATTTTGCAGTATCCTTCCCATGGAGTGGGGAGGGAATGGGGATTTTGCAGTATCCTTCCCCTGAAGTGGGGTGGGAATGGGGGTTTTGCAATATCCTTCCCCTGGAGTGGGGAGGGAATGGAGATTTTGCAGTATCTTTCTCCTGGAGTGGGGTGGGAATGGAGATTTTGCAATACCCTTCCCCTGCAGTGGGGAGGGAATGAGGATTTTGCAGTATCCTTCCCCTGGGGTGGGGGGGGGAATGGGGAGTTTGCAGTATCCTTCCCCTGGAGTGGGGAGGGAATGGGGATTTTGCAGTATCCTTCCCCTGGAGTAGGGAGGGAATGGGTATTTTGAAGTACCCTTCCCCTGAAGTAGGGTGGGAATGGGGATTTTGCAATATCCTTCCCCTGGAGTGGGGAGGGAATGGAGATTTTGCAGTATCTTTTTCCTGGAGTGGGGTGGGAATGGAGATTTTGCAATACCCTTCCCCTGGAGTGGGGAGGGAATGGGGATTTTGCAGTATCCTTCCCCTGGGGTGGGGGGGGAATGGGGAGTTTGCAGTATCCTTCCCCTGGAGTAGGGAGGGAATGGGGATTTTGCAGTATCCTTCCCCTGGAGTGGGGAGGGAATGGGGATTTTGCAGTATCCTTCCCCTGGAGTGGGGAGGGAATGGGGAGTTTGCAGTATCCTTCTCCTAGAGTGTGGAGAGAATGGGGAGTTTGCAGTATCCTTCCCCTGGAGTAGGGAGGGAATGGGGATTTTGCAGTATCCTTCCCCTGAAGTAGGGTGGGAATGGGGATTTTGCAGTATCCTTCCCCTGGAATGGGGAGAGAATGGGGATTTTGCAGTATCCTTCCCCTGGAGTGTGGAGGGAATGGGGAGTTTGCAGTATCCTTCCCCTGGAGTAGGGAGGGAATGGGGATTTTGCAGTATCCTTCCCCTGAAGTAGGGTGGGAATGAATATTTTGCAATACCCTTCCCCTGGAATGGGGAGAGAATGGGGATTTTGCAGTATCCTTCCCCTGGAGTGTGGAGGGAATGGGGAGTTTGCAGTATCCTTCTCCTAGAGTGTGGAGGGAATGGGGATTTTGCAGTATCCTTCCCCTGGAGTGGGGAGGGAATGGAGATTTTGCAGTATCCTTCCCCTGAAGTAGGGTGGGAATTGGGATTTTGTACTATCCTTCCCCTGGAGTGGGGAGGGAATGGAGAGTTTGCAATACACTTCCCCTGGAATGGGGAGAGAAAGAGGATTTTGTAGTAACCTTCCCCTGCCACACCCACCAAGCTACTCCTGGTAGTAACCCTTTTTCAATTTCACCATTGCCGTATAGGCTATAATTTCCAATATACAGGTGAAACTCCAAAAATTAGAATATCATGCAACTTTTGCATCTCATTTGGAAACCAAGGACCCAGAGTATGGAGGAAGAATGGAGAGGCCAATCAAGCACAGTAATCCCATGGTCAACCAGTTTTTGGTGCTTTTGGCTCCAAAAAGTTGCTCTCATCAGAAAAGAGGACTTTGGACCACTGTGCTTCATTAAGACCAGGGTCAACACAGCCGTCTACCAGGAGATTTTGGAGCACTTCATGCTTCCTTCTGCAGACGAGCTTTATGGGGATGCTGACTTCATTTTCCAGCTGGCCACACTGCCAAAAGCACCAAAACCTGGTTCAATGACTGTTGGATTATTGTGCTTGATTGGCCAGCAAACTTGCCTGACCTGAACCCCATAGAGAATCTATGGGGCATTGCCAAGAGAAAGATGAGAGACATGATACCAAACAATGCAGAAGAGCTGAAGGCCGCTATTGAAGCATCTTGGTCTTCCATAACACCTCAGCAGTGCCACAGGCTGATAGCTTCCATGCCATGCCACATTGAGGCAGTAATTGCTGCAAAAGGGGCCCAAACCAAGTACTGAGTACATATGCATGCTTATTATTGAGTATTGTATACCCAGCAACAGCCTGTGTATACCCAGCAACAGCCTGTGCTGCGCTCTAATTGGTCGGGACGAAGCACAGCCTGTGATTGGAGGTTGTAGTGACAGTTAAATGACAGTTGGTGCCTGAGAGTATAAATACCGTGACCGTGGTAACAGAATCAGAATCGCTGACATCTCACAATAAACATCTTACTCTCTGATTCCATGGCTCCTGCGTCTTCCCTCACACATACACAAAACTTATAATTTTCAGAGGTCCGATATTGTTTTATGTACAATCCTTGTTTTATTGATTGCATGTAATATTCCAATTTTCTGAGATGGTGGATTTGGGGTTTTCATGAGCTGTAAGCCATAAACATCACAATTATGACAAATCACGGCTTGAACTATCTTGCTTTGCATGTAATGAGTCTTATCTCCTATATTAGTTTCACCTTTTAAGTTGCATTATTGAAATAAATGAACTTTTGCACGATATTCTAATTTTTGGAGTTTCACCTGTATTTTTTTCCCATCCTGTTAATCATAATAATGAATCATCAATCAATTAGAGCATCTTTTGGAAACCTGAGACAGTGGTGTGATCCTATGGGTTTAACAACCGCTTTGGTGATTGCGCACTTCGCTCTAGGTTACCCAGTGTAGTAACCCAGCTCCTCTCTCCCCCCTGCTAGACTCACCTGAGATGCCACCAGCAGCATGGACTCCCAACATAACACCAAACCCGAAACCAAGATTGATGCTCAAGTACTCTCCAAACTTGTGCTTCCCCAACACAACTTGTGCCACGGAGCCAAGGCCAAAGGTCTATCAGAAGAAAAGAGAAATGTCTTCCAGAAAGTCTGCAATTATTTTGGATAGGGCTATCTATAATACAATACAATAGCAGAGTTGGAAGGGACCTTGGAGGTCTTCTAGTCCAATCTCCTGTCTAGGCAGGAAACCCTATACCATTTCAGACAAATAGCTAACTAGATCGTCTCCAAAGCTGGCAACTTGAAGACCTGTGGACTCCAATGCCCATGCTGTTTGCCCATGAATTCTGGGAGTTAAAGTTCACGAGTCTTAAAATGGCCAAGTTTGGAGATTCCTGAGAAAGGGGGCCATTTTTAGCCTGTACAGAAACTAGGCTAGGAAGAAAGAAAAGCTGGGAAAACAGGATAACAGAGATTTACAAAGAAGGAAGGAAAGCAATGCACCGTTTTTCTGTTATTCCCTGGAAAATGTCCTGGAGAGAGTTCAAAAATCAGATTGAGGATGTGTTTTGCAGGCTGAAAATCCTAAATTCTCTGATTTCCACTTGGAACCAAGAAGGCTGCGACCATTTGAAGAGAGAGAAATAAATTGACCAATCATCTAATTTAATCTAAGGGATGTGGTGGCTCAGTGACTAAGGCACTGAGGTTGTCAATCAGAAAAGTCAGCAGTTCAGTGGTTCGAATCCCTAGTGCCGTGTAATGGAGTGGGTTCCCATTACTTGTCCCAGCTAATATAAATCAGTGTTTTTTCAACCTCGGCCCCTTTAAGAAGGGTGGACTTCAACTCCCAGAATTGTTTATAGGTTCCACTCCAATGGAGTTTTGTTCTCATTTCTGGCCTTGCCTTATAAGTGGGATAATTTTGCAAATTGTTACATTATTATACCGGTCTAACTCACCCTAAAATTACAGTGTGTTCTACTGTTTTCAAGATGAAAGGATGAAGGTCATGTCCCAGCTTTGAGTAACTCTCCCAGTTATTCCTCTCTGATGTCCCTTTGTTATAGTTTCACGAGTACAATTTCCTTGTGAAATACATATATAATTATGTCATTGATTGCCCCCTTCTGCCATGGGTTTTGACATCATTTTCCTGGAACCAAGATAATAAAATTCTCTGAGGTACAATTCTCTTGATGTTATCACGTCTATAGTTAGCCCTGTGAATAGATGCCAAGCTGATATTTCTATTTGTCGCTCTGAGACAAGCAGTGTGTTTGTAGGGGGGAGGGGAACACACACGAACTTTATTGAATGTAATTTCCATCCTTCACAGCCCCTTGAAAATCTCAGGTTTCGTTCTGGATGCTACAAGAATTCCTGGAGGCCGGCCGCCTTTTTCTCACAATGGATTTGAGGTCATAATGCTGCAAAGGCTGGTGACTCCTTTGCGTTGTGGTGGCCCAGGAGATGGTGACAAGAGCAAGAGGCGGGCTGATGGAAAGGTAAGGACAGCAGATGCTCAATTGACCAGTTAGACTTTAACCTGATGGTAGGCACTATCTGGAGGAGATGAAAGGACACAAGCGTGTTTGAAGCCTCTGAAAACGCCAAGGTCTGTAGAATGACATCTTCCTTCCCAACAGAAGTCGTATCTGGAGGCCGGTGAGCAAGATGTTGGAAAAATTAGTCAGCCTGGTGACCATCCGGAATGAAACGATCCGTCAGGGTCTGGCAGAAGCTCTGGGGACCTTCCTCATGATGGTGAGAAAAAAAACCAGGGTCTGTAGGGGAGAAGGAAGTGGATGGACTTCAATTCCCAGAATTCCCCAGCCAGCAAGGCAAGTAGTCAACCCATCTTCCAGTTGGGTGAGTTTGAGAAACCAACTAAGTTAGAAGAGGGGTGGGGGGTGGAAAGGAAACATTGCAAGCATGTCTTTCCCTGGCTTATGGGATTTTTTGGTGAGAGAAAAAGGAATGAAATGTTGATTAGTGGGTTTGAAGATTGGAAGGTATAGCTTAAGGGAAAGAAGAAAGTTATGTCATTTTAGAGAGAGTAGGAAAAATACTCTATAAATGTATCCATATGCACTCCATATTTTTGAGTCTTCCAGTGAAGGACTCTACTCCCAGCCAAACGGGAGAGAATGATTATGTCACAATAAAAGCAAAATGTTATTAATGAACAGACTTCGCAAGCTGAGAACGTCAATCAATGCAAGTAGGGTGGGAAAGTTAGTCCAATCTTTCCCCCATAGTGGTATTTTAGACTAAATTAGATTAGGTAAAGGTAAAGGTTCCCCTTGCACTTATGTGCTAGTCATTCCTGACTCTAGGGGGCGGTGCTCATCCCTGTTTCAAAGCCGAAGAGCCAGCGCTGTCCGAAGATGTTTCCGTGGTCATGTGGCCGGCATGACTACATGCCGAAGGCGCACGGAGCACTGTTACCTTCCCGACCAAAAGTGGTCTCTATTTTTCTACTTGCATTTTTTACATGCTTTCAAACTGCTAGGTTGGCAGAAGCTGCCAATAAAGTAGGACGTAAAGTGAGATTTGGACATTAAGTGTGAAACCTACTGGGTCAGGCTGGACAGCCTCTCAGGGACCCTTTGCTTCTATATTAAAAAGCCAGATAGGCAGAGTTGCAGCTTGCAAAAGAACAGGAAGCAAGTGCCTAACTACAAGATGTTCCGGCCAACGTCCCTATGTTAAAAGTCCAAACCACAAGGTTCAGATACAGTTCTTTAATGACACATCGTCCATACCTGTTAACAAAAGGAGAAGTAAGACCCTCATCTCCTTATAAGGCTTTCTCCTCAAGGTAACCACTAAGAAATGAGTTAAGTGTTTCCGTGTTACATTGCCTTTGAGAATGTATAAGAATGCATGCTTTGATAATGAAGGTTGTTCAGAACTTGCAATGCTAAGCCATGGGCTAGCTTTCTGAATCTGGCTGCCAAAGAAACTTTTCCTGTATCCTGAGAAGTCTAAAGCCTGTCATTTTCTGCAACACCAATGTGCCTTCAAACTCTGTTGCTCTGTTATTTAAATGGCTGTCCTCTTAAAAACCTCCAGTGATGGAGCACCCACAACTTCTGGAGGCAAGCTGGGTCAAGCGACCGAGGTTGAGAACCATTGCAGTCAGAAATTCCCCTGGATGTTCTCAACAGGTTCTGGATTTCAGAGGAAAGAACAAAGCCTCTGTATGAAATATTCATCCCACAGTCACTCTCTTCATCCAGCTATTCTGTCTCATATGCAAACTCCCTTCCTACCACTTGTCCTCGCTTAGTGACTGTTCAAAGTTATGACAGACCCCCTCAAAAGTATTTACCACATATTTCGGTTTACGACCATCTGCAACCTTCTGTGGTCACCTGACCCTATATTTCTGGCGCACATACCCAAAACCAGAATTTATTTTCATCTTCCTGCAAAAAAAGGCCCGTCGTAAACCATCACTTCACTTACCGACCGTGTTCACTTACTGACCGCCGCAAAAAGCAAAGCTTCTCTAGGGCCTTCACAACTTGCAACCATAGCCTCCATGAGGGTCATAAGTTGAGAATGACCCTGTGTTTTGTCTTTCCATTTAGGAACTCCAAGCTTACCTGAAAACATTGCCCGATAATAGTCTCATGTTTTAGTCCCGGTGTGCATTTTATCCTTGCTTCGGCAATCAGCATTCGGCAATCAGCATTGATTTTGTCATCACACTGCAAGGGTCACTCACAGCTCCGCTCCATCTCTGCCCATAAAACATTAACTTTTACAACCAGGCAAAGAGATACGAAGGAGTTTAGGCTTCTCCCTGGGTGGAATCGTGCATCATTTTAACCTGGCTGCTAATATAAATCAGTGTTTTTTCAACCTCGGCCCCTTTAAGAAGGGTGGACTTCAACTCCCAGAATTCCCCAGCCAGCTAGCTGAAAAAAAAACACTGAGCTAGATTTTTGGCATCAGATCTAGAAATGGTCCATGGAACATTCTTCATTTATTCAATTAGTTATCCCGCCTTTGCAAGCAGTCCTCGACTTATGACAGTTCATTTAAGTTACAATGGCACTGTGTAGTTTAGGAATGCATCCCACAGTTTATGACCTTTGTGGCATCCCCGTGGTCACGTGATCAAAATTCGGATGCTGGGCAACAGACTCCTCTTTACGATGGTCGCCGGGTCATGGGGATCCCCTTTTGCGATGAGCAGAGTACAATGGGGAAGCCAGATTCACTTAACAACTTGAGGGATTCACGTAACAATTGTGGCCAGAATTATCGTAAAGTTGGACAAAACTCACTTAACGAATGACTCACTTAAGGATGGAAATCTTGGGTTCACTGGTGATCGTAAGTCAAGGAGTATCTACATTACACATTCAAGGTGGCAAAGATGCCTAACTCTTCTTTCTCCTGTTTTCTCTTCAACAACAACCCTGTGAGGTGGGTTGGACTGAGAGAGATAAACTGGCCAGTCACCCAGCTGCTTTCATGCTAAGGCGGGACTAGAACTCTCTGTCTCCTGGTGATTGGCCCAAAATCACCCAGCCGGCTTCCATGCCTAAGGCGGGACTAGAACTCTCTGTCTCCTGATGATTGGCCCCAAATCACCCAGCTGATTTTCATGCCTAAAGCGGGACTAGAACTCTCCATCTCCTGGTGATTGGTCCCATATCATCCAGCTGATTTTCATGCCAAAGGTGGGACTAGAACTCACCAGCTCCTGGTGATTGGCCCAAAGTCACCTAGCAGACTTTCTTACATAAGGCAGGACTAGAACCCACAAAGTCTTGGAGATCAGCTCAAAAATTGCAAAACCCACTTTAATTCATAAGGCGAGACTAGAACTCATTGTCTCCCAGTGTTTAGCCAAAGTTGCCCAGTTAGCTTTCATACTTAAGGTGGGACTAGAATTTGCGGTATCCTGGTGATTGGCCTAAAATCACCCAGCAAACTTTCTTACATAGGCGGGACTAGAACTCCCAATCCCATGATGATCGGTCCCAAATCCCACTTTAATTCCTAAGGCTGGATTAGAACTCAGGGTCTTCTGGTGATTGGCAAAAGTCACCCAATTGGGTTACCTGCTAAAGTGGCACTAGAACTTCCCATGTCTCCTGGTTTCTAGCCACTAGGCCAAATTTGCTTTTGGTTGGCCAACAGTTAGAGCCAAAGAGTGCCTGTTTTGTTGTGTGTGTATGTGTGTTTGTGTGTGTGTTTGCCAGCTGGCTCACCTTTCTCTACAGTATTTCTGTTGTTACCCCTCACCCCTTACCCACCCCCTTACTAAATGCTAGATATGCCCTAAAAATACCCTAAAGAAGCCCTTATCCTTCAACACTATTTAACTATGGAACATATCAGGGTATTTTTGGATATTAGGTAAAAGGAAAGAATTGTTGAGCCTCTCTCGGCTCATGTGGTTTTATTCACAAACAGATTTATGTTACTTCAGTTCCCCAGATAATTTCCCTCCTCTGCTGGACTAGAAGCAGAAAAATTAAAATTGAAAATTAAAACCTAGTCCTGCCTGAAGTATAAAGACTTGTGGGAAGCCCCCTCACTCACTTCCCAAACCCCCAAAAATATTTCCCTAAGCTGACTGGAACAGCATACATTGTTTGTACTTTCTGAACATGTCCCAGTCAGCTTCTCTGCATGATCAGTGTTTTTTTTGCTTCTTTCCAGTATTTCTTTTTTTAAAAAAAAACCTACCTATTCGCCTATTTCCTGGTTGTTGGTCTCTCAGCCCTTGAAGACTTCCTGACCATGCTAAGATTTTAGGAAAAAGGCTGATTGGTGCTGCCATCTGCTGCAAAAGAGACCACTTGGAAAACCTTTTCGGAAGAGGAACATTGGGCAAATCCTATATCAGAGCAGTTTGGGAGACATAATACAAAGCATGACTTCAATTTCTCCTCATTCCTTCTTGCTAATGAAAGAGAAAGAGAAGGAAATGAAAGATTAATGTTGATTGGGAGAGGATGATCAATGTCACGATGATACGGACGTACGGTCTCGATGCTCCGAGACCGCAGCCAATATTTTTGCTGCTGGTGGTTCAATCGGACCTAAACCGTCCCGCAGAGATGGTGAACAGGAAGAAGATGTCTTGCTGTTCTCAGGGACATCATAAAGTTGCTTATCGATCCAAGAGAAGTTCTTCAAGTCGGTGACAAAAAGTCCAGCCACCAGGCTGATGAAGTCGAGGTGGCTTTGAAATGGAAGGATACAGAAAGAGAAAGTGTTTCCAGCTGGGGAGGAATTTTTACCATTTTAAAAGAGACTGCCTATAAAAAAATTTAAAGTTAATTTAAATTTGAGAACAGAAGAAATAAGCTGCAGAATTAAGCTTGAATGGTTTTGGACAGTAGGTTAGCTTACTTTTTAAATATTATTTTCATGGATGGAATTTATTCAAGCCTTTTAAAATGAATGGATTAAGTTTTCTTCTTCTTTTTTCATTATTATTTTTTGCAACCTATGGACTAAAATTATCCTTCTTCATTACTGTGTGTGTTTTTCCCTTTTTCTTCTCAATTTCATTCAAGAATCTGACTTTTTTAAAAAACTTGGAATAAAAAAGATACAAAAAGCAATTTAGCAAAATTTAGTGACAATAGATATAGTTAAATAAATAAGTGATAATGATAATGTATATGTTCTGACCCCCTCTTCCATCCAGTAATGAATGCCGAGACAAGTTTAACTGGAATGTACTTTAATAGCAAGAAACTAAAACCTCAGTGGCTGAAAGCCAAGGATAACAAACAGATAAGGACCTTGGCAGCAACTCAGACAAACCTTGCCAGCAATCCAGCCTGCCAAGGTAGTTACAAAATTTATCCAACTTTTAGTCAATGGGTTGACTTCTGCAAAGAGGGGTGTGTACACAAGTAGTCTTTTAATAGTCTGGAGAGGAGCCTAATGACCACCAGCTGAGTGCAATTACCTCCTGTACTTGCACAACTGTTCCTGATGCCTATTAGCTCTTCAGTGCCGGGCATCCAGGAACAACTCACTACTGGCATCTGGGTCACTCTCCCTTGTCTCCTCCCCACGGTCCAAGGCTCAGGTGCCTCCTGGTGGCCAACCAGCCTCTCTGCACCGTACTCAGAGTCGGAAACCTGTCCAGGGTCCTCCACATCCTCCAGAGCCAACTCATAGGGCCCCTTGCTGTCGGAGTCTGGTGGCAGCTTCAACGGCTCCTGCTGGGCCACAACACATATGTATTGCTATAAGTAATAATTGGATATGAATATTGAATGGTACCTATGAAAAGAAGATTAGAAATTTTTTTGGTTATATATATATAAAGGTTAATAAAAAAGAACTAAGTTAAATTTAGTTAAGTTTCGCTTATTAGGGGGAAAATGTTATGATAAAGGACAGTCAAATAAAGGAGGGATAAATGATAACAACGTATATACATATATGTATGGGTACAACATAAGGAAAGTGGTTGTAAATTGTAAACAGTGATTTGGAAAGGAGGTTTAGAAAATTTTGTTATTAAATATTATGGATGTTTAGTCAGAATAGGCGGTAAGGATTCAGTGTTATTGGAGGATATTAGAAATAGCAAATGAAATGCCAGTATGTGGTTATGTATTAAATCTTGGTATATTTTATGATGAAGGATGTTTAAACAATTATAGTCAAATGAAAATGGAGGTATGATGATGGTAACATGTATAAATATATCTGAGTTAAAATACTTGAGTTAATATGAATGATGGTTGCTGACTGTGGAAGAGATGCACGAAAGTCTTTTATAAACAACTGATACACTTTCTACAGTACGTAAAGAAGGAGGATTCTTTGTGTTTTGTCTGTTTTGAAAATTAAAAATGATATATATATATATATATGTGTGTGTGTGTGTGTGTGTGTGTGTGTGTGTGTGTGTGTGTGTGTTTGTGTGTGTGTGTGTGTGTATGTATGTATATGCAGGAAGGATCTTTCCCGCAACCTTTGAAGGAAGCGGTTGTAAGACCCCTCCTTAAGAAGCCCTCTCTGGACCCAGCTATCCTCAAAAACTACCGTCCAGTCTCCAACCTCCCTTTCTTAGGGAAGGTTGCTGAGAAGGTTTAAGGTTAAGGTTAAGGTTTAATTTATTTGTATACCGCCCTTTTCCCTGAAGGGACTCAGGGCGGCTCACAACTCAAAAAGGGAGGGGAAATACAAACAGAGTAACAAAAACATAAAAACCATACATAGTTAAAAGCACAACAATCATACCATTCGAAGTGGGGCAGCGAGTCTTTAGCCCCAGGCCTGTCGGAACAGCCAGGTTTTAAGGGCTATGCGGAAGGCCTGGAGGGTGGTGAGGGTACGAATCTCCTCGGGGAGTTCGTTCCAGAGGGTCGGAGCAGCCACAGAGAAGGCTCTCCTCTGGGTAGTCGCCAGTCGACACTGGCCGGCTGATGGAATTCGGAGGAGGCCTAGTCTGTGGAATCTAATTGGTCTAGTGGAGGTAATTGGCAGTAGGCGGTCTCTCAAGTACCCAGGTCCAATACCATGAAGGGCTTTGTAGGTGACGACTAGCACCTTGAAGCGTACCCGGAGATCAACAGGTAGCCAGTGCAGCTCGCGGAGGATAGGTGTTACGTGGGTGAACCGAGGCGCACCCACGATCACTCGCGCGGCTGCATTCTGGACAAGCTGAAGTCGCCGAATACTCTTCAAGGGCTGCCCCATGTAGAGCACGTTGCAGTAATCCAGTCTGGAGGTCACAAGGGCACGAGTGACTGTTGTGAGAGCCTCCCAGTTCAGGTAGGGACGCAACTGGTGCACCAGGCAAACCTGGGCAAATGCCCCCCTGGTCACAGCTGACAAATGATGTTCAAAAGTCAGCTGTGGGTCCAGGAGGACTCCCAAGTTGCGGACCCTGTCTGAGGGGCATACTGTTTGACCCCCCAGCTTGAGAGGTGGAACACTTGGCCAATTAGTAGGAGGGAAGCACAGCAGCCACTCGGTCTTATCTGGATTGAGTACAAGCTTGTTAACCCCCATCAAGTCCCTAACAGCCTCGAGGCCCTGGCACATCACGTCAATCGCTTCATTGAGTTGGCACGGGGAGGACAGATACAGCTGTGTATCGTCCGCATACTGGTGGTATTTTATCCCGTGCCATCGAATGATCTCACCCAGCGGTTTCATGTAGATATTAAAGAGGAGGGGGGACAGGACCGAACCCTGCGGCACCCCATGCGTTAGGGGCCTAGGGGTCGATCTCTGCCCTCCGACCAACATCGACTGCGACCTGTCCGAGAGGTAAGAGGAGAACCACCGTAAGACAGTGCCTCCCACCCCTACCTCCCGCAGTCGTCGCAGGAGGATACCATGGTCGATGGTATTGAAAGTCGCAGAGAGGTCAAGGAGTACTAGGATGGAGGCATGACCTCCATCCCTGGCTCTCCAGAGATCATCGATCAATGCGACCAAAGCGGTTTCCATGCTGTAGCCAGGCCTGAAACCAGACTGGAAGGGATCTAGATAATTGGTTTCCTCCAAGGACCGCTGGAGCTGAAAGGCTACCACCTTCTCAACAACCTTCCCCACAAAGGGGAGGTTGGAGACTGGATGATAGTTGTTTAGAACGGCTGGATCCAAAGATGGCTTCTTCTGGAGGGGTCTCACCACCGCCGCCTTTAATGCAGGGGGAAAGACCCCCTCCCGAAGGGAGGCGGCAACAACCGCCTGGATCCAGCCCCGTGTCACCTCCCTGCTGTTAACAACCAGCCAGGAGGGGCACGGGTCCAGTACACATGTGGAGGCACTTACAGCTCTCATGGCCTTGTCCACGTCCTCAGGGGTAACAGCTTGAAAATCAATCCAGTGATGTCCTACCAGATTATCCCTTGGTGCCTCAGCTGGTTCTGCAGAATTGGAGTCCAGGTCCGCCCGAAGCCGAGCAACTTTATCCGTGAGGAATTGGACGTAGTCCTCAGCTCTGCCTTGCAAAGGATCGCTCCTATCCCTCCTATTTAGGAGGGAAAGGTGGTGGCCCTTCAGCTCCGACAGACCTTGGATGAAACGGATTATCTAGAATCCTTTCAGTCTGGTTTCAGGCCTGGATACTGTACCAAAACCGTGTTGGTCGCTCTGACCGATGATCTCTGGCGGGCCAGGGATAGAGGACATTCCTCTATCCTGGTGCTCTTTGACCTCTCAGCGGCCTTCGATACCATCGACCATGGTATCCTTCTGCGACGACTAGAAGAAGTGGGAGTGGGAGGCACCGTGTTACGGTGGTTGTCCTCCTACCTCTCCGGCAGGTCGCAGTCGGTGTTGGTCGGAGGACAGAGGTCGACCCCTAGGCCCCTTGGGGAAAAGGGCAGCATATAAATGCAATAAATTCAATTCAATTCCCTTAAATATTGGGTGCCTCAGGGCTCGGTCCTGTCCACCCTCCTATTTAACATCTACATGAAGCCACTGGGTGAGATCATTTGCCGGCACGGGATTAAATACTATCAATATGCGGATGATACTCAGTTGTATCTCTCTGCCCCGTGCCAACTCAGTGTAGTGGTGGAAGTGATGTGCCAGTGCCTGGAAGCTGTCAGGGTCTGGATGGGAGTGAACAAATTTGCACTCAATTCTGACAAGACTGAGTGGCTATGGATGTTGCCCCCCAAGAACAGTCCAGATATTCCATCTCTCAGGCTGGGGGGTGAAACTTTACACCCCTCAGAGAGGGTCTGCAACCTGGGTGTCCTCCTGGACCCGCAGCTGACATTAGAACATCACGTGTCAGCTGTGACCAGGGGGGGTCTTTTCCCAGGTTCGCCTGGTGCACCAGCTGCACCCCTACCTGGATCGGGAGGAACTTCAGATGGTCACTCACGGCCTCGTCACCTCAAGACTGGACTACTGTAACATGCTCTACATGGGGCTGCCCCTGAAGAGTGTTCGGAGACTACAATTGGTCCAGAATGCAGTCGAGCGAGCGATATTGGGTGTGCCAAGATATACCCATGTCACACCTATCGTCCGCGAGCTGCACTGGCTCCCTATTGGTCTCCAAACGCATTTCAAGGTGCTGGTTACTACCTTTAAAGCCCTACATGGCCTAGGACCCGGATATCTGTGAGACCGTCTTCTGCCGCATACCTCCCAAGGTCAAGATCACACAGGGTGGGCCTTCTCCGGGTACCATCGGCCAGTCAATGTCATCTTGTGACACCCCTGGGTCTCTGTAGCCGCTCCGACCCTAAGGAACGATCTAACCCCGGAGATCCGGACCCTTCCCACTCTCACAGCCTTCCGAAAAGCTACTAAAACCGGGCTCTTCCGGCAGGCCTGGGGCTGTTGACCTCATTTATGAAGTCCAGCCCCACCTAGATGGAGTGTATGAAGTGATCTTTTAATCTGTTTTTACTCTTTCTATTTTAATTTTTTTATTTTTATCTTTGGGAATGTATTTCTATAAGCCCCTCAGAGTCCTTCGGGATTGGGCGGCCTATAAATTTATTAAACAGTTAAACATTAAACATATGTATATGTATATATATATATATATATATATATATATATATATATATGTATATGTATATGTATATGTATATGTATATGTATATGTATATGTATATGTATATGTATATGTATATGTGTGTGTGTGTGTGTGTGTGTGTGTATGTATGTATGTATGTATGTATGTATGTGTATATGTATATGTATATGTATATGTATATGTATATGTATATGTATATGTATATGTATATGTATATTTATATTTATATATATATATATATATATATATATATATATATATATATATATATATATATATATATGTTTGTGTATGTATGTATGCATGTATGCATGCATGTATGTATGTATGTATGTATATATAGTATATATTAACGTTGATTGAGTGAAGGCAAATATATGAGTCCAAGGATAATGTCTATGGAGATTCTCCTTCATTCAGGTCCTGGTTGTCCCAAAGGTGCTTTTTCAAGAGGCAACAGGACTTTCTTGGTTTTTCTTTGAAGATGTTTTGCTTCACCTCCAAGAGAACTGAAGAAGCTTCTTGAATGAGAAGCAAAACGTCTTCAAAGAAAAACCAGGAAGTCCAGTCTTCTGAGGACGCCTGTTGGAGCCCATCTTCAGGGAACTTCTCTCTACCAGAATATATGCTTCAGATTATTCTATGCTTCATACTTATGTGGTGCCTTCCCATTGGTTGAGTTGTGTGTTGATGGCTGGCAATTGGCTGTTCTTTCCTTGTGCTGCCAAGCCTCAGCTGCTAGGTACCTGATTGGGTCCCACCACAAATGCGCGCACAACAAAAGCGCGCCTGACTAAACCACGGTGACTAAAGCGCGGTGAGAAAACCGCGTGATGAATGAGCGACTAATTAGCCCTAAAGCGTGCCGACAAAAGCGCGCCGACAGAAGCGCGCTGTAATGGAACCCTAAACCTAACCCTAACCCTAATCCTAACCCTAACCCTAACCCTAAACCTAACCCTAAACCTAACCCTAAACCTAACCCTAAACCTAACCCTAACCCTAACCCTAACCCTAACCCTAACCCTAACCTAACCGTAAACCTTACCTTAAATTAAATCGCGCTTCTGTCGGCGCGCTGTTGTCAGCGCGCTGTTGTCAGCGCACTTTTGACATTGCGGTTTTAGCGCCGCGGTGTTGTCAGCGTGCTTATGACGTTCGCGCTTTTGTCGGGTCACGCCTGATTGTCTGGTGGTAAATCAGCACACCTATTGACTGACAAGAGCTCCATTTCCTGGAGCCCTCGTAATTCCCGTTTAATGATTTCCCTGACTGTTTTTGTACCTGCTCAGCCAACAATCTTAATAGCTGCGAAATTGAATGCATATCCTTCTTCATTGCAATGTGAGGCTACCAATAGGTTTGGGTAATGTTGATTGACTTTCTATTTACCCACAACCTTAACACAGAATATGGTTTTTAAGATGCTAGTTTAATGAAAAGAAGGACCAGTAGTGACATGATTGAAGTCTTCCAATATCTCAGGGGCTGCCCCAAAGAGAAGGGAATCAAGCTATTCTCCAAAGTGTCTGAAGGCAGGACAAGAAACAAAGAACAGCATAGCATAGCATACCATGGAATAGGAATAGGAATAGGAATAGGAATGGAATGGAATAGACATATGTAGGGTTTTTACAGTGAATCATCTGGAAGGGCCTTAGAACTGAGGTTACACGTGTAAGCACAAACTGCAGCAATCTGCAGAAAATATTTGCTTGTCAGCTATTCTTTGCTTGCAGTGTGTTCCCAGGTATGAAGGACACTGGATGATGAAACAAAGTATAACCTGCAACATTTTGATAACACTTGATTCATTCAGCTGCAACAACATGCACATTCTCACGAACACCAATGATGTAAGGACTAACCAATTATTGTGCCTTGGAGACTTGTTAGCCAGTAATGATATAACACACAAAGTAGGTAGAACTAAAGAAGCTGCAAACACTATAAGAATGATGCTTCATGATTAATAATTTTGCTGTTGATTCTGCTATCTATGGAATGCTTTGTTCAATAAACTTTTGTTGGGTTAGCTATTCGTGGGTGGATTACATTCTTTCATCTTCAGCCTTGGGACCCTAATCACTACAGACATAGACATAGAAATTAGAATAGAATAGAATAAGAATAGAAATAGAATAGCATAGAATAGAATAAGAATAGACATAGACATAGAAATTCAAATAAAATAGAAGAGAATAGAAAGAGAAATAATATAACATAGCATAACATAGCATAGAAATAGAAATGGAATAGAATAGAAAGAAGAGAATAATAATAGAATAATAATAATAATAATAATAATAATAGTAATAATAATAATAATAATAATAATAATAATAATAATAATAATAATAATAATAATAATGATGATGATGATGATGATGATGATGATGATGATGATGATGATTTTGCATCAGTCAAATGCAAAAAGCCGCAGTGCTTGGATCTGCACGGATATTACGAAAATACGTTACGACATCCTAGGCCCCTGGGTGGGGCCCGACGAGTAACCAATGCCAAATCCAGCGAAACAACTGGCCCCTGTGATACAATTGTATAATAATAATTATTATTATTATTCACCATCAGTCAAATGCAAAAAGCCGCACTGCTTGGATTTGCACGCATATTACGAAAATACGTTATGACGTCCTAGGCCCCTGGGTGAGGCCCGACTATAATATAATAATAATAATTATACTGGCGCATAATACACCAGACATCACACTGGTTGAGAAAAATAAGGTCACAATCATAGACATCGCAATACCAGGTGATAGCAGGGTCGCCAAGAAAGAACATGAAAAAATCGCAAGATACCAGGACTTAAAAATCAAAATTCAACGACTACAAATGCAAGTATTAGAAATAACAACTGAGATGGTCAAAAATCGAGTTAAAAAGGTAAAGAATTGGACATCACCTGGAAAGGACCAATTACATGGTTTCTGGCTCAAATACCTGACCAGTTTACATGCAATATTGGCCAGGCAACTGAATGAAATTTTACAAAAGGGCCAAATTGATGAATGGTTGACAACTGGAAAAACATACTTGATTCAGAAAGATGCAACTAAAGGAACAACACCTGAAAACTACAGACCAATAACATGCTTGCCAACAACCTTCAAATTACTCACAGGCATTATTGCAGATAACATGATGGATTATTTGGAAACAAACAACATCTTGCCAGTAGAGCAAAAAGGCAACAAAAGAAGGAGCAGGGGCACAAAAGATCAGCTTCTAATTGATAAAATGATATTAGAAAATTGTAAGAACAGAAAAACGAACTTGAATATGGTCTGGATTGATTACAAAAAGGCATTTGGCTCACTGCCACATAGTTGGATCATAAAATGCTTAGAAACAACTGGCATTAGCAAAAATATTACATCCTTTACTGAAAAGGCGATGAAACAATGGAGAACTGAGTTGGCGGTAGGGAATGAGATCTACGGAATGGTTAATATCAAGCGAGGAATTTTCCAGGGGGATTCACTTTCACCTCTTCTCTTCATCATAGCAATGATCCCACTATCAGTAATCTTTAAAAAAATGAAATTAGGCTACCAAACAGCCAAAGAAGCTGAAAAAATTTCGCATTTACTATATATGGATGATTTGAAACTCTATGGAAAGTCAGAAATAGAAATCCAATCATTGACAAACACAGTCCGAGTATTCAGCACCGATATTTCAATGCAGTTTGGCATGGAAAAATGCGCCACTGTATCCATAAAAAGGGGCAAAATCACTGCATGTGAGGGAATTGAAATGCCCAATGGCCAATTAATTATATGCAAAGAAAATGAAGCCTACAAATACTTAGGCATTCTTCAGTTGGATAACATCAAGCATGGAGAAGTAAAAACTATTGTCAGGCGAGAGTACACCAACAGAGTTAGGAAAATTTTGAAATCTAAATTGAATGGTGGAAATACAATCAAGGCCATAAATACCTGGGCAATACCAGTTATAAGATACACAGCTGGTATAGTTAACTGGACACAAGCTGATTTGGACCTTTTGGACCGAAAAACCAGGAAACTAATGACAATGCACTACAGTTTACATCCACGTGGTGATACTGATAGACTATTTCTGCCCCGAAAATCAGGTGACAGAGGATTATTACAAGTGAAGCAAACAGTTGAAGAAGAAAAACATGCACTGGCTGATTATTTAAAAGAAAGTCAAGAATATCTATTAATCGAAGTAAAGAACAAAAATCTACTGAAGGCCCAACAGATGAAACAAGAATACAGAAAAGATGTGATAAAATCAAGAATGGGGAGTTGGCAGAACAAAGCACTGCATGGCCAATTTCTGGAAAAAATAAAAGATAAAGTAGACAGTGAACAAACTTGGTTATGGTTAACAACAGGTACATTAAAGAAAGAAACAGAGTCACTAATCCTGGCTGCGCAAGAACTAGCTATCCGCACAAATGCCATTAAGGCCAAAATCGAAAAATCTTCTGATGATGCCAAATGCAGACTTTGCAAAGAAGCTGATGAAACTGTTGATCACATACTCAGCTGCTGTAAAAAAATCGCGCAGACTGATTATAAATTGCGGCACAATTCAGTAGCACAAATGATCCATTGGAATTTGTGCAAAAATTATAATATTAAAACAGCAACAAACTGGTGGGAACATCAGCCTGAAAAAGTCACCGAAAATCAGATGGTCAAGATCTTGTGGAATTTCCGTATACAAACCGACAAAATACTGGCGCATAATACACCAGACATCACACTGGTTGAGAAAAATAAGGTCACAATCATAGACATTGCAATACCAGGTGATAGCAGGGTCGCCGAGAAGGAACATGAAAAAATCTCAAAATACCAGGATTTAAAAATCGAAATTCAACGACTATGGCACAAACCAGCAGTGGTAATTCCAGTGGTAACTGGCACACTGGGTGCTATTCCAAAAGCACTGGAATTACATTTAAAACAGTTAAAATTGACAAAATCACCATCAGTCAAATGCAAAAAGCCGCACTGCTTGGATCTGCACGCATATTACGAAAATACGTTACGACGTCCTAGGCCCCTGTGTGGGGCCCGACTAGTAACCAATGCCAAATCCGGCGAAACAACTGGCCGCTGTGATACAATTGTATAATAATAATAATAATAACAACAACAACAACAACAACAGCAACAATAACAACAACAACAACAATTGATCACATACTCAGCTGCTGTAAAAAAATCAAGCAGACTGATTATAAATTGCGGCACAATTCAGTTACACAAATGATCCATTGGAATTTGTGCAAAAATTATAATATTAAAATAGCAACAAACTGGTGAGAATATAAGCCTGAAAAAGTCACTGAAAATCAGATGGTCAAGATCTTGTGGGATTTTCGCATACAAACGGACAAAATACTGATGCATAATATAGCAGACATCACATTGGTTGAAAAAAATAAGGTTACAATCATAGACATCACAATACCAGGTGATAGCAGGGTCGACGAGAAGGACCATGAAAAAAATCACAAAATACCAGGACTTAAAAATTGAAATTCAACGATTATGGCACAAACCAGCAGTGGTAATTCCAGTGGTAATTGGCACACTGGGTGCTATTCCAAAAGCACTGGAATTACATTTAAAACAGTTAAAAATTGACAAAATCAATCAAAATCAAATGCAAAAAACCGCACTGCTTGGATCTGCACACATATTACGAAAATATGTTACGACGTCCTAGGCCCCTGGGTGGGGCCCAAATAGTAATCAATGCCATATCAGGCGAAACAACTGGCTGCTGTGATACAATTCATAATAATAATAAATTTAAAATTTGGAATGAGTCCGTGTAAGTCCTATAAGATGTATCTGATATAACTATATCTCAAAGTCCTTATTATTAAATGATTAAATAATCTAGTTAGTGGTCCACTTAAGGAAGAATGATTATCTATGCATATACACCTGACTCTGTAATGATATCACTGACCCCAGTTGACATGAAAAGAACCCTGTGTCTTCTTGCACAGATAAGAGCCCTTAGGGAGCAATTATTCTAATAATTTTTTTCCCATTTTATAATACTGCAAAACTCAATATTGGCAGTTGGATGACCATGCAATAGAGCAAGCTAAACTCTTGAATATTTAGAAGTGGTCTTTCAAACAACAGGAAAACCTTGGATGTTCTAGTCAAAATGCTTTAAGACCAGCCTTAGTATAATGCAGAGAAGATACATGTGGCATGTGCTGAGTTCATATTCATGGCACAATAAATTTTTACTACTAAAGCTTATCTTCTATCACAGTATGTCCAAATTGGGGGTCTGTTGGAGGGTAGATAAGGATAGGAACCAATTCAAGAGATCATTCAATCAGGGTATCATCTATTACTATTTACAACAGAGTGCTATAAAGAATGGTAAGGTTACTATGTATATATAAGTGAGTAATAAAGAAAATACTAACAAAACACTATAGTTATCCAGCCCTTATTCTTCATGCTTATTTGTCTGCCTACCACTGTCACCTATTTTTTCTTTCCAAATTGCTTATCTTGTTGTCAGTGGAATGTTAATTTCCAAACTTTGCTAGCCTTGTTGCTGCTAGAAAAGAAAGAGAAAAACAAAGAGATTACCTTTGTTTGTTTTTTTCCCCTTTGTAACAAGCTGTCTTTCTCACCTGAACTTGCACCAAGGATTTGGTATTTTAGCATCAATCTACAGTACACAAGGCTGCCTTTTCTATAGTGGTTTTAGTATCTTTCCTTTTTCCTGCTTTGTCCTAGATCTGCTGCAGAAATCTCTGGTCCATTTGTGCTCCTCAGTCATGGATGATTGGTGTGTGCCATATATTCAGTTGTTGTTTCTTCTATGTCACTTCTGATCTGGTCATCTCTCTCAGTGGTGGCATTTTTTGCAGAATCTGAAAAAAAAAAAAAGCAGAGTCCTAGCAGAGTCACTTAAGATTGTCAGAATAGATATATTCATGAATTGGAATACGGCATAGTAACAAGGCCAGCCAGTGAATAGACATGGCAACTGAGTCAGCCAATGGATACTGTTTGGAAACTGAAACAGTGTTTGCTACAGACAGCATGGAGCCTTGGTATTGTACTATACCTCTGAGTCCGTGCAAAAGCTGCATGCTAGTCTGCTGCTGAACTGAAACCGAAAACCAATCTCTCCTCTCTACATCATTGAAAGAACCACTCTTAGTGTTGTATATAGGTGTCATGTGTTATATTGTATATATAAAGAGAAGTTAATGAATCCTGCTGAATCAGTTACCTGTGTGTGCTTTCTGGCTTTGATTGCTGCAACAAACTCTGACAAAGATGCGAAAGTCATCCCAGATTCCAGCTAAAGCAAGCAGGAACCTATATTGAGAAGCGATAATTTAGGGAACTGTTGGAAGTATGTCGGTAGGAAAGGTACCATTTCATACCATTTCTTCTTTTTAATTTGTTTATTATTTTCATCATTATTATTTATTTTATTTTATTTTTTTTTGGATGATAGGCATGTGCCTATCCTAAACATATTTGAACTCATTTACTGATGATTGATCCACTATCTTTGCTGGAACCTGGTTCCAAGTTTGCACAATTCTTTCTGTGAAGTAATACTTTCTAACATCTATTTTGAACTTCCAATTTATGAGTTTGAGATCATGTGCCCCTATTTAATATTTTAATATTAAAAATGCTGTATTGCAGAACATTATTCACACCTTTAATATATTTAAAGGTTTTGATCATATCCCCCCTTTCCTTCTGTCTGCCAGGCTGTACATATTCAGTTCCTCCAATCTCTCAAGGTATGTTTTGTCCCCCAGACTTTCTATCATTTTTGTTACCCAACTTTGACCTCACTCAATCTTATCTACATCTTTTCTTCTTTTTTTTAGGTGAGATCACTATGTGCTTCATTGACTATAGAAAGTTATGTCAGCTTTGGTTATGTAAGCTAATATTAAGCTAGAAATGTGCTCTGAATTGTCCTCATGGAAAACCTATTCCATGGCATAGAATCATGAAGACAATCTGGACAGAAAATGGTGAAACAAACTGACTCCAATTTGGCAAAGGAGCCTGAAAGTCTGCCTACTCTCTCCTTGTTTATTCAGCCCATATGCTAAATATATATCAAGGGAAGCTAGAAGAAGATGAATGTGGTTATAAAATTGGATGAAGAAACATCAATAACCTTTGCTATGCTGATTATGCTACTCTGATAGCTGAAAATGTAAATGTTCTGCAAGCTCTAGTAATGAAAGTCAAGAAGCACAGTGAAAAAATGTGGCTGTGATTAAATGTAAAAAAGGCCAAACTAATGATTACAGGTATAGCAACCAGCTTAGAACTGACAATAATGATACTGAAATGATGAATAGTTTCTGCCTTTTAGGAGCAACTGTCAGCAGTAAAGGAACCAGAGTTAAAAACTATGGCACAGATGGGCATGTAGTAGAATAGGAGTGAAGGCCTTGGAACAGATATTCAGATGTTGGGATATATCTATAAAGATCGACATCCTGCTGGCAATATTTTTTCCATTTGGCACTTCATGGAAGGGAAAGTTGGATTTTGAAAAAGCAGAATAGAAAGAGTATTGATGCTTTCAAACTTTGATGTTGAAGAAGATTCCTGAGAATATCATGGAACAAAGCAATCCAAAGTTCTTATTTGAGGGGCAAATTGGCAGGTGTGAGTTATTATAGTTTGGACTTATAAGGAGAAGGCTGATGAGTCCTTATGAAATGTTTTGTTGAAGTCCAGGCATACTGTGTCTCCCACTTTTCAACATTCCTATTATCATCCCACTGTGCAGGGCTCAAGTCTCAAATCTGAACTGTCAGCTTTCTAGCTGACAAGTTCAGCATATTTAACTGCTGAGCCATCGCTTTCCATGTAATCTGTTATTATTCTATAATATTCTATCATGAATCCGCCTCCTTCCTTTTTAGTATTTTATTCCTCATATATAACTTTCCCCTTCTATGTTTTATTGCTTTGTAGCCCTGATTTCTTTTGTATTTCAGCAATTTGTTTTGTGGAGATATTAGCTACTAAATGGGACATCTCCTTTCCTATTTACATCCTTCTCCAACTACATAGGCATCTTTCTTTTAACCCTTGGCTCACCTTAGCGATTTGTAGAGTATTTACTATTTTCCATACAGCTGATGATCATTATGCTCCTCTCCAGACTATAAAAAAGACTGCTTGTGCCACAGCCTTCTTGCAGAAGTCAACGCTTTGACTAAAGAGAAACTAACTTGGCAGGCTGGATTGCTAACAAGGTTTGTTTGAATTGCTGCCAAGGTTTGTCAGACTTGCTGCCAAGATCGTTATCTGTTTGTTTACTTGGCTTTCAGCCACTGAGATTCTGGTCTTGTTATTAAAAGACATTCCGTTTAAGTTTGTCTTGGCTTTTGTTACTGGACGGAGGAGGGGGTCTGAACAGATGTGTGATTGTACTTTATGTACTTTTTCAAAATAAATGACATGAATATTCTTTTTCACGTAGTCTTTGTTGGTAAACTCCCCTCTCCTGTAATTTAAAGTGCATATATAACTAGGTATGTTGCAAACTCTGTTTTGGCAGTATCTTGAACTACAAACTATTCTAATTATTGGACTGTTGGTCTGAGCTCTGAGCTTGGCAATTTGGTTGGAAGCGATTCATCACCATTCAAAGAGACATTGTCAGTGCACTTTGAAGTGTGCTTGTCTGTCAGAGCATTTGTCTTTAAATACCTTTTAATGTGATGCAAATTAGTGTTAGTGAACTGATTATCTCCTTCCAAATTTCTCGGTGCTTTAATATATTGAATCTGTTCTTATCTAATAATTATGGACTTTTAGTTCTCTTCTGTTCTTATGTTTCAGGATTTTATTATTTATTTTTATACACACACAGAGGTCAGTAAGGACAAAAATGAATCTTTTCATCGTAAAGCAAAAGTTATTACAGTCTTCTTCCATTAACAGACAAGAAAGCAAACAATCCTAAATTAAAATATAAATAGCACCAAACCCAAGCACTTTGTTTCTATAATTAAATAGCCTTTCTCCCTTTGTCAACGTTCATTCAATTTGGTTAAAAAAAAAAATACAGCCATTTTTTCTCCATTATAGACAACAGGAGACAATTTCATTGTACTGATTCAGTTTTTTTCATGAGTAGTTTAATTGTGGTTTGTAACTAACTGTGTGGTTAGCTCTACTATGTATTATTTCCCACAAAATCTATTTGTTATGTAGTTTAGAGAATAGTGCTAAACCTATTTAACCTATCTTCAAATTATGAAGAATTTCACTGCTTTTTTTTGGTGGGGGGGATTACAGTCTATACTGTTGGAGGATACTGTAGCTGAGCAAAATCTATAGATCTCTCACCTATCCTCGAAAGGCAAAATTATTAAATGACTTTTGCATTTATTTATAAATACACTTTAACTGATGAAAAACTACAAGTCTTAATTAAATAGAATGCTATAAAATCATTTATTAGTACTAATATTCAGGTATAACTTTCCAAATTGTCTTGTTTCTTATACCTCTCATTAGATTGCCTTTGCAGATGCTTATTATTTCTAAAACAGGTAAAAGAGGAATGATTTATTGCAGCATGATAATTCGAACCTCTTTCTTACCAGATCTTCTAACATTGAACTTTTTTTTAGTCATCTTTTTTGTGAGAAAAGGAATTATGTCCCCCAAAACTTTGGTTAAATTTAGCAGGGTTTTCAAGGTGATGACAACACCAGAGGTGACGACACCAGAATAAATTCCGAAATACCCTGATACTGAGATTGATTTAGGTGGGGAAAAAAACACTTTTGAATGTGGCTTTCAGCAGTTTGAGAAACATTTAAGTTTACTAGAAAAATCTTTCCCTGTCCAGAAAGTGGTTTTCATATGAATAAAAATATGTTTACTGATGAATCCTTGGTGCTCATTGAGCTTGGTGACTTGCTTGAAACATTACCAACTAGGTAACAACCAAGCTCGGGGAGCACCAAGGACCCCACATTCAACCCTGAGCTGCATTTTCCTCTTCTATGGAATATTTACTGCTCATACTAGCAATATTGTTCTGTTCTGCTGAGCTGAACCCATCTGATCAGGGATACAAGTGTTAATCAGCATTCTTCATAAACTAATTCCATCTTGAGTACTTGTAATCTCTATTCACAGACTAACATTATTTCCTACAAGTTAAATTCAGGTTGTTATTATATACTGTACGCATGCATATGCCTATGCATATACCTACATACAATGTCCCTAAAATTATCTCTTAGGAACTGTTTGACAGGTCAGTCACTGCAGATGGTAAGTGTTTTGTTAATTAGACACATTTTTTTAAAAAAAAAAACAATTGTAGAATGTCTTGCCTTTGGAGAAATTTCTTCCTTCCTTCCTCGTTTGTTGGAGAATACATCCTCTCTGCTGAATTAATTTTGTATTTGTGAGCAGATAATAATCTCTCTGTGCTACATTGCAGGAAGAACTCTTGCTCCTTGTTCAAATATGCAACTGTAAATAAGTAGAGGATATTGCAGATCAACAATGGCATTCTTTTTTTAAATAATGCAATGTGTGTAATTAGGATACCACAATTACAAGAGTGTAAGAGCTCTCAGCTCTCTAACTATTAGGTTTGCAGGGGGAAAATGTAATTTGTTCCAATGTAAATGTTTTCCCTTAATTCATGTGACTCCCTTGAGTTGTTGCAATAATAAACTAATTTCTGCCAATCCATGCAGTTGTCACAGCATGCGCTACATCCCAATCAAGGGAGACAACTAACTATAGCATAAGATGATCAGCATTTCATTGTTAAGGCAATTAGATTTGTCCCAAGGATTGCATTAAAAACTCTGGTTTTAAAAGAACAGGTAGACCCAAGGTTCCCCCTCTCTCTATTATATCTATTTTCTTTCTTTCTCTCTCTCTCTCTCCCCCCTCCCTCCCTCCCTCTCTCAGAAAGCTGTTGAATTTAAGGGTCAGGATTTATACAAGAAGATCTCTCATTTCCCAGTCAAGGTGCCAGTTTTTAACTAAATGTACTTGTAGGGAGTCTTCAATCAAACCTGCTTTCCAAAAACTACATAGGTTTAGGCCTGTACAGTTTTTAAAATGGCAGGCTAGAAAAGCTGATGCAGCTTTAAGAAAAATGTACCAAAACTGACTATGTACCAAAAATGGACTATGTAAAATTGTAAATTAAATTGTAAATTTAATGAATTTATATGCCGCCCAATCCCGAAGGACTCCGGGCGGCTTACAAAATACAGGACTAAAAAGATAAAAAAGTTAAAATAAGGAAGAGAAAACAGATTAAAAAGCAACACATCATATACTCAATCTAGGTGGGGCTGGACCTCATTCATGAGGTCAACAGCCCCAGGCCTGCCGGAATGTAATTTTTAAAAAAAAAAAAAAAAAAAGAGAGAGAGAGAGCGAGAGGGAGACATATAGAGGGGGAAAACATATCTGGGTAGCAAATGAATTATTTTTCTGCCTCTCATCACTACAGTTTAGTGATCATTTGAACATTTGCAGCCCAGATGAAGGAGCCCTAATTAGCAGCATTTATTTTCATCCTGTACTCTTTATATGGTGCCTCACAAAATAAAAGATGACAAATTCCAATAACAATAAAAACAGCAGTAAAAAAACTATAAAAATCATAAAACAACATAAAAACCACAAAGAGACTAAAAGGGGCATAAAATTGTAGCAATAATGGGTCCTGCTGAATGCTCTCGAGAAATATTTTTACTGAGTTTGATAAATATTATAGGCTATTCTTGAAGGATACATTTTATTTACTTTTATTTGTGACCAGGGGCTTTGATGGCCAAAGACAGCACTCTACTAACTGATATTGCAGTTTTATATCACAGAGAAGCTGGTTTTCTGGTAGCATAGTGACATTTTTCCTTTTGAAAAATACACAATGCAAAATAACGAAGTTGGAAGGCACCTTGAAGGTCATTTAGTCCAACCTTCTGCTCAAGCTGGAGACCCTACTTCATTTCTGACAAGTGAACAGAACAGAATAACAGAGTTTTAAGAGACCAACCTCCTGCTTACATAGGAAACCCTACACAACTTCAGACAAATGGTTATCCAACATCTTCGTAAAAACTTCCAGTGTTGGAGCATTTACAACTTTTGGAGGCAAGTTGTTCCACTGATTAATTGTTCTGTCAGGAAATTTTGCCTTAGTTCTAAGTTGCTTCTTTCCTTGATTAGTTTCCACCCATTGCTTCTTGTCCTGCCCTCAGGTGCTTTGGAGAATAGCTTGATTCCCTCTTCTTTGTGGCAGCCCCTGAGATATTGGAAAAATCCTATCATGTCACCCCAGTCCTTCTTTTCAATAAACTAGACACAAGAAAAAAAAAATGGGGTTATTTTCAGGGGTGGGCTGCTGGGGGTTTCTAATGGGTTTGGGTGATGCTCTAGCTAGGATTCTGCCCAGTTCGGCAAACCTTCAAATGCCACCCTGATTGGACTCACCCACCCCACCCTGCTCCTCACAGGAGTCTCCACGCAGCTTGTTCATCATGGCAGGTAAGTACAGGGCTGACACAGAGGCTCAGGGAGAGGGAAAAATGGGCCAACAGAGGTTCCAGAAGTCAGGAAATGGGCCTGTTTCCAGCCTCCAGAGGGCCTCTGGAGCCCGAGAGACATTTTGCCATCCCAGCAGCTCATGGAAAGCCTCTGGAGCCTGGGGAGGATGAAAAATTCCCGACCTCCGAAGGGCAGGAGGCCGACTAGGCCATGTCCTTAATGGCTATGCCCACCCAGCAATGGGGCAGCGAATCCATTGCTGCAATTTTTGAAGCCCGACCCTAGTTATTTTAGTTGTTTTCTATATTTACACTGAATGATTTTCAAAAAAACAACAACAGTAATAATGATCAGAACAACAACTTTTGATCTTTTGGCTTCATGCTCTTGGCTTGTTAATGACTGTAATTCTGGAGAAATAAAGTAAAACTTCCCAAAGAACTACTTTAATCAGTTCCACCTTAGTACTCAATAAAGTCAATGTAAGAATGACCCAAACAATTGAAAGAGAGATAAGCAGAGATGTTGTGTCCTACCAGCGAAACTTTACCCAGCCTATTCTGAAACAAATAAAAGGAGCTTAGCTCTGTTATATTTAACAAGGCAATGTTAGCCAAGTTAACTGTTTGTCCTGGAGATACACTAGATAGTTATTTCAATCCCATTCAAGTGCTAAGAACTGTATCTCTACAGTTCATTACCAATGACTCGTATCCAATTTTCATATTAACTGTATCCTGCCAAACAGAAACTCCTTATAATTTTGGGCAGGTCCAGGTACAAAATAAGCCTTTTCTGCAGCTTTTAAAGCAGAATGGCTAGCTTTTTCTTATTTTCTTTCTTTCTTCCACCAAAAGTGGAAGAAACAGCTGTCTATAGACAAAGATTTGAGCAGTAGCCATCTGCGCTATAACTGTGTTAGCCTCAAACCCTCATGAGAAATTTCATTCTTCTGGAAAATAAATTATAACACAGCTAAGTGGTGCCTGATAAAACTAAACAGAAGACCTGCTTCTCTATTTCAAATTTGCCCATATTCTCTTGGTAGACAGACAAATAAAAACACTTCATCAAAATCAGACAGAGAAACTCAGGAATGCTCACTGGAGACCACTAAACCTGAAATACCAATCAATTTTGCCAACTTTTTGTCACACTCATGAGTCTCCTTAAGCACTGTCTTCTGAAGCTGCCAGAAAGCAGCTGCTTGTTACGAGAGTTCAAGTTAGGTTGGAGTCTCTTAGAATCCTACCTAGGAAAGCTGGTGAATCCTTGTGTATTCTTCATGCTTCTTTTGTTGAACTGATTCAAGAGCCATTTTCGTTAAGATGTCTGCATGCACTGATTTCCTTTGAAAAATCTCTTCTGTCTTTCCGGGATTGGCTTTCAAATTATTGATGACTGATTATAATTAGCTCAATAGTACATGTGAGAACAATGCAGCCTAAAACTGACAGAACACCATTAAGGCTACAAAGGCTGCATGCATATCCTTCCTAATTTTAAAATTAGAAGAAACATTGATTGTCGTGTGTGTTCTGTTAGATTATTGTACTATGAATGGATAGGCATTTCCTTAGAATACACAATCCTCGTACTATCTTCCCTCATATACAGATTTTTCCTGCATTGAAAAGAAAATCTAAAAAGTATTTCTGCTCACATTCAGCTTTAAATAGAGACATTAGCATAATTGTGTCAGAGTTATGAATCCTATTTTATTAGGGATTCTATTTGAGATCAACACAACCAATTTATAAATTCTTGGGAAAAACTAACTTTGGGAGTGTTTCTAAAGCTGAGGACTTGAAGTGTATATTTACTTAGATCAACTATTCAATCAATGTATGATTCATTGTGCACATAATTAAAAACAATAAATAATAAACATTACATTCCACAAAGCATATTGTAACAGACAACAACAAACAAGTGAAAGCAATGGAAACTGTCAAGATGATCATTAAATCTTCTGAGTAATGTGCGGGAGAAAATACTTGTTTTCAAAGCCTTTCAAAAGGCAGGCAGGATCAGAACTATCCAAATCTCATAGAGACACAATTCTTCAGGGCAAACATGGTGACAGAGAAGACATATTTCCTCGGTACTCCCAAATTACATGACGTAAGTGAAGGAATTCAGAGAGCCTGTCAGATCTTATCAGATGCAGAACAGTAATCTAGACTGGAAGTTCTGTAATAGATAAACCAAACCTCTCCTGCAAAAGGCTTTATAGCAGTGGTGGGATTCAATTTTTTTTACTACCAGTTTTGTGGGTATGACTTGATGGGCGTGGCAAGGGAAGGATACTGTAAAATCTCCATTCCCTCCTTACTCCAGTGGAAGGTTACTGCAAAATCCCCATTCCCTCCCGATCATCTGGAACTCGGGAGGCAGAGAATAGATGGGGGTAGGGCCAATCAGAGGTGGTATTTACCGGTTCTCCAAACTACTCACTCAAAACTTTCACTACTGGTTCTCCAGAACTGGTCAGAACCTGCTGAATACCACCTCTGACTTTATAGGTGATGACCAGCACCATGACATCGTAACCTGAGCAGCTTGTCAAGCAACTAGTTACTAACTAGCTTGTAGAAGCTTTAAGTCATCATCTTGTAGACCTGATGGTTTTTCATTGTACTGGATTTTATAAAGGTGCAGTGGTACTGGTGATTTCACTGGAAGGTTTTTTAGGAGGAATTGGTTAATAATGGGTACTGCATTCCCCTAGGAGTATGACACAATGAACTTCATATTACCATATAAAGTTTGAGTATGCAGTAACACAGCAAACATTTATTTTAATCATTAAAGGATTATAACTTGGGTTATACTTTCTTCAGTTCTGTCCTCCTGTGATACCTGTGTACAATAGGATAATCTTTCTCACCTTTAATCCAAAAAACCCTGGAAAATGGATAATGCTTAACTGTGAGACAGTTTCATCACTAGTATAAACAAATACTGCTTATATTCCAAATAGCTCTTTAACAGAAATCCATAACCTTGAACCTTCATGATATTATTATTGGCAAAAATAGGAGTGAGTAATAGTCATTCAGAGCTTCTGTAAGTTGTCAGACACTTCAAAGGAATGAAACTTCAGTGCAGACCCTAATCAGAAACACATTATTTTATTGTTGTTTTGGAACCAGTGTGCCTGGTATTATCTGTTTAGATTTCTATTTTTGGCATTTGAAACATAAGGGTTTTTTCCCCATTGACTTATTGCAAGCTTGTATTTTTGAATATTCTTTACAGGTAGTCCTCGACTTACAACCACAATTGAGTTCACAATTTCTATTACGAAGGCAGACAGATGTGAAATGAATTTTGTTCAATTTTCTTGACACAATTTATTTATTTATTAATCAAAAGTATATTTATATTGCTGACTACTCGCACATGGCGACTCAAGGTGGTTTACAAGGTTTTTAAGTGAATCACTGCAGTTGTTAGTAAGTGAATCCGGATTTCCCCCCTCCCCCAAATTGACTTTGCTTGTGAGAAGATCGCAGAAGGTGATCACATGATCCTGGGACACTGAAACCATCCTTAATATAAGTCAGTTGCTGAGTGTCTGAATTTTGATCACATGAACATGGAAATGTTGCAATGGTTATAAAGTGTGAAAAATGGTCATTAGCCACTTTTTTCAGTGTTGTTCTTCAAACTGTCAATACATGAACTGTTGTAAGCAGAGGACAGCCTATATTTGCCTTGTATTGTATTCTATTCTTCAGTATTCATGAATGGCTGTCTTTTGGCTGTCTCATTTATGTTATTATGTTATCTTAGAATAAAACTTAAATTCTACCAGTGTAATTGCTTCTGTGTAGAAAATATCCTGTGACCAAATTTTGGAAGACCAAGGTTTGGGACCAAGCAATGCCGGTGTCCCTTTCAAGTTCTGTGTTTCTTGAAATGATCTTCTATAGGTTTAAAACCGCAAATCCGATCCACAAGGTGCTTAGATCTGACCGCAGGGCTGCTCTGGAAATAGTAAAGAGATGGCCCATGGTGCCTCTGCCAGCAAAAATGGAACTTGGGGGGGGGGCACATTTTGCAGACCGAGGGTTGCAGGAGGCTGTTGAAGGCAAAAACGGAGCTCAGGAGCCCATTTTCTCTAGCAGAGCACTCAGGTCACCACAGGCATCCCTGGCATGAGTGTTGTGGAGCTGGCCACACCCACCCTGGCCACACCCACTCTGCCCCCCTGAGGTCAAAGGCAACCCTGATGCTGCCCTCAATGAAATCTAATTTGGCACCCTTGGTTTAAAGCTTTGTACTCCAATTGAATTTTCCATACCTGTTTGGATAATTTCTAAAGCACATCTTTACAAATGCTTTGCAATTTATTCCAGCACTAAGTAATAATAATAAATAATTATTTGTTATTAGTAATAAAATAAATAATAAAAATAAAAACCCCTCCAGACTACAATAAAAACTGTTGGTTTCTAACTCTTCAGGTTGGTTAGACAGAGCATCCATTGGAACAGGAGTATTTCTTTTTTTTTTCTTTTAAACACAAGGCTGTAAAGTTGCTTGCTGTGATTTATTCACATGTTCATGTGTGTATACGTATTATTTTGATGTTCATCCTCTCTCAGATTGTCATCTGCCCAATCGCTGCTTATTAATGAGGATAAGAGGCAATGAAATCTTTAATGATAAAAACTTCATAAGCTTTTAACAACTAACAATACTGTGATAAATACATATTAATAATTATTCTTCAGGACAATTGTGCTGCCATTTGTTTTGCAGATAACTATTTTGCAGACAAATTATTTTCAAAAGGCAGATCTCCCGGGTTTTTTTTTTTAATGCTCTGAGATGATATAAAGACTAAACACAGTTTTCATATGTATTAGACGTTTCCTTGAAAAAAATGTATTTTATAAAAATTGAAATGACCAAGATAAATTAATGGTTTGCGGATTTTTAAACTTTCTTTTCTGGAGAGTCCCAACATTGTGAATCATTGCTTAATATGCTAAAGGTTAGGGAAACCAAACTGGTAGCATTAGCCATGGTTAACAACGATCTTTGCAATAAATCTATGTGGATTATTTTTAATTCATCATTATTGACTCTGATTGAAGTACACCTAGTCAATCATATATATATTTTTATCTGAAATAAATCATATTTTGGATTTCTTATGGCAGTGACCTGTCTCAGTCATAATGAATAGAATGAGCTGACTTAAAAATAATTTAAAAAGTTATCGAACTGTCTTAAATTTTCCACAATAAAATAATGCACACTAAAAATACAATGTCAGCAAAATAGAGCAAGTGATAGAGGGAAACAGAACAAGACTACACATGCACACATGCATAGAGCCTAGGCATTTGGGAAAGGGCTTTGACTGTGTTCCCTCAAAGCAAATTAACATTTCTTCTAGTTGACCATTTATTTTAAAAAAAAATCTTAGAGAAAATGCATCACACTTCAAGTGGCAGAGATGTTAAACAAACTTTTTTTTAGCAAAGGAAAAGAAGCCAACATATCGGGTATGGTATACTGCTTCTACTCAACCAAATGATATTGTTTTTAATATGTATCCCATTATCTGTTGCAGAAAAGCTTGAATGACTTCATGTGGCTGAAAAACTAAGGTTTGACTCCAAAGTATATTTAACACAGTAAGTAAACTTAACATTAAAAGAAAGAAAAACAAGTAAGAGTAGATCAATCTTATTATCTTATGATCTTATTAAATTACATTAAATAATAAACCTGGCAAAATAAATTGATGGTGGTAGACTGGCTGGTTCTCTAAGAATGAGTCTATAAATCTATTACCTGAGAGATGTTGTTCAGGTGATCATTTATTTCCTTTGTGATAAGTAGGCAGAAATAAGGAGGAGGAGGAAGAAGAAGAAAAGGAGGAGGAAGAGGTGGTGGAAGAAAATTGTATTCCTGCAGAGTTGGAGGATAAACCTATGCCACAAAAAACAGGCAAATCTTCACACTTGGTGACTCACTATTTATTTATTTAGCATATGGCACTCACTATTATATGAAATACATGCCAACCCAACCTTCAACTCATGGAGCCACCTGCCAGAAGCAAGAATAAGCTGACCAAACAGCTTTTAAGACATACTAATTTCTGCTAATGCAAGTGAACACAAATGCTATTAAAAGTAACAACTGTTATCAAGCCATCACAGATTTTGAATATCTTAGAAGCAAACTCAAAACTATTTTTGTTTATCCATTCAGTCTATGGAAGAGAACCAAAAAGAAGAAAAAAAGTCATTGGCTGATGCAAATCAAAGGCTGGTGCCACAAATGGTAGTGATTGAAGAGATTTGGTTTCTGAGATCATCTTCTGACTATCTTCTATGATGGACTATTGATCAAAGATTGACTGAATCATAGAGAATTTGATTAGGCAATTTAAAACTAAATGAAATGAAATGAAAACCTATCAGCTATAGATGTGAATTGTAGAAAGTGATGTTACTGCTAAATGAAAGATATTAAACAATTCCTTGTAAAATCAGAAAGAATATTGAGTCATAATATTTAGGATTTTCATTACCTATATACTACAGTGTGTGTGTGTGTGTGTGTGTGTGTGTGTGTGTGTGTGTGTGTATGCGGTGAGAGATAGTGTTGTGGCCCAGCAGGATCTGGTTGAGCTGCTGATGGACTTGGATAGCGAGGAACAATATGAGTCTGCAGAAAAGATGTGGAGGACCCTGGGCAGGGTTCAGACTCAGAGTAGGGACCAGAGAGGCTGGTTGGCCACCAGGAGGTGCCTGAGGTATGGAGCAGTGTGGAGGACTCAAGGCAGTTTGTTCCTGACGCCAGACAAAGAAGGGCAGAGAAACGGAAGCAGCAGCTGCGGAGGCAGACTCAGAGACGATAATTAAGCCCAGATGGTTGTGGCTTGGCCCCTCCCAAGAGAGTATATAAGTAAAGAAGTGGGGAGGAGTCATTTGTAAGACACAACGGTTTGAAACTGTATTGGAATACTCTGTCTGTCGTGTATCTGTGCCTGTTGGATTTTCAACTAGTCTTGCATGTGAGTCATGTCTGGGCCTTCAGCCAAAGGAGTTGATAAAACCGTGATTAAAGAGTGGCAAACAGCTAAGCCTGTGTCTGGGTGATTTGCAGGTCGGAGGGGGAGTCAGAACATATACATACATACATACATACATACATACATACATAAATACATACATATATATATATATACACACACACACACATATACATATACATATACATGTTCAGAACATGTGTGTGTGTGTGTGTGTGTGTGTGTGTGGGGGGAGCGGAGAAAAAAGATGACTTTAAGATCTTAGTTTGGGGAAAAAACAATTTTATAGGTATAATGGTAGTGTAATTTATACGGAATAGCAGGATATAATTTGTTCAAAGAAGAGCGGAAGCAATAGAAAAGGGGAGGAGTTACATTGTTGTATGTTAAATATATCTATTTTTGTCTAGAAATCCAAATGAAGTAATTTGGCAATGTTCTAAAGTTCTGAGTTAAATGTAGTGAAGAACAAATAAAAAATAGACTATTGCTGATGTCTATTATTACTGTTCCTAATGGCAGATTACGCTTTCAAAAGCAATTGCAGATCCTTAAAAAAAACCATAAAATTGTATTGTGGGAATTTAACCTGCCATCTATTGGAAGCTACAATTCTTCAAGGAAATTTTAAACTTAGTAAACAGACTCTGATTAATACCCCCAATTACTTCCTTTTCTTTGAATCAGAGATCTTACCCTCTGCAGAATATCTATCCTTTTCCTTAATTTTTAAATTTGCTTTATTTAAATGTGAAGCTGCAGAATCTATTCCAAAGCTTTGGAATATAAGAGCTCTTCTGGACAAGCTTGGATGTTTGGAGCTATGGAGATATTTTAATTTGATTCTATGGTCTCTTCCAATCTATAAACTATGAAGGGCTGATTCTGCAACTTGATTCCTAACAAGTTAATAACCAAATATATTGCTTTCAATTCCATCCCAACCTCGAACTTTGAAACCAAGTTTCAATTGTTCTGTGACATGATAATGCTAGCCCTTCAATTGTGTCCAATTCTTGGTAGGTTTATGGACCAGGTTTCTCTCAATTTTTTTTATCTTGCTTCTTTCAATTGCTTTATGTTCTTGCTTTCTGACCAATCTGGACATAAACTCCCTTTCCAAAATCCATTGATGGATTGTGGAAAGGCATGACATGGCCAAAATAAATAAGGTGCAAAATTGTGATTGTGCCTTCTAGGAGTAGGTCTGATTTTGTATTTGCATTCTATGAATATATCAAGGTGAGAGGGATGAAAATAAGCCTAATAAAATGAATAAATAAATAAACAAATAAACAAACAAACAAATAAATAATAATAAATAAATAAGTTCCAGTACTTGTTTTTCTGTCACTTTGGCTGTCCAAGAGGAATGTGCAGAAATCTTCTCCATGACTTCAATAAAACCTTCTGATCTAAAATAATATCTCCTATAAATATCCGTAGCAATAGCATGCTTGCAGAATTATTGCTTGACTCTCATCACCATACTATAATTATAGAATCAAATGACGTTATATAAAATTTATCTTGAAAAGCTGAGTCTCTCTTTGCTTTTCACTATAAAGTAGTAATGTGACCACAATCAGTATCAGATCTTAGACTGTAAAACAAAGACTTTAAAGTATCCCCTAATGCTTGTTTTCTGAAATAACCTCCTGTCCTAAAACAGTGGGAATGGAATGAACAAAAAAAAGAAAAAGTGCCCAATTGTGCATACTGGGCATGTTTTCAGCTCTATTTTAAAAGTCTGCCTTATATAGAAAGGGAAAAATAGAAGCATGCATTAGAAAGCTTTAAACATCTCCATCCATTCAATAATCCAATCCTTTAGGGAGGCTTGAACATTTTTCTTAAAGCGAAAAAACAAAGAGTAGATCAACTGCACTTTTTGCATTTAATGTAACATATATGTGACCCATGAAAAAAGATTTAGGATTATTTCTTAGGAGGTAAGAAAACTATGACCCAATGGCTCTTATTTTACTCCAACTCACATGAGTTCCGACTGATGGCAAATTATCAGGACTTGTGGGATTTGAAATCCAATAAAATCCAAAAGGCACATGCTCCCTATTCTGTCTTAAGTGAAAATATTAAGTGGAGATATTGAACTATAAAAAGCATAATTTTCTTATACTCAAAGTCAAAATAAACATTTTTACTATTAATAGTCATCCCAGAAGAAAGTCTGCATAAACATCTCCTAGAGTAACAAAAAGGTTAAATTAATCTATTTGCACAATCAGAGTGTTTACATTAATTGGATTTTCAATTTTGCCTCATGAGGGGCTAAGGTATGTGTTATACAAGGGAACACACTGATAATCATTAAATCATCATCTAAGTACTTCTGTTGTTCAAAAATAATAACATCTGATCTAAAAAAATATCTATAATGTTTGTGACTGAAGATCATCACAAAAATTCTCTAACTTGAACTAATGAAATTAAACACTAAGGATTTTACAATTGTCTATCTATTCTTCCTAAACACACTGGAGGCAAAATGTCATGATTGAAATATGCTTTCTCAGTGACATAAAAGTGAATGTTTGCTTCAGCTCTTTCATGATTTACCTTGAACAAACAATATCACTGAAGAAAAAGTAACATTTAATAAAGTCAACATTTATATTATTGTTCAGGAAACATAACATTTGAAATTTTTCTGACCTCTAGGAACCATAGAAATGATTTGTGGCATCATTGCTACTACTATAAAACTGTTCAACAGTAGCCATTCTTTCTTTGTTCAAAATTATCTCACAATCATATTGATATCTACACACAGTAGTAATTCTGTAATTACTTTCATTTTCCATCTCTTCCTCTTTAAAACTGATTTGTTTCTTAACTTTCTGTATCTTTCTGCACATAAAACAAAAATTAAAGAATTTAAATGCCACAGTGTCACTTTTACCTGACAATAGAAAATGAGCCTGGTGATACAGTGGTTAGAATAGCAATAGCACTTAGACTTATATACCGCTTTACAGTGATTTACAGTCCTCTGTAAGCGGTTTACAGAGTCAGCCTATTGCCCTCAACAACCTGGGTCCTCATTTTACCCACCTTGGAAGGATGGAAGGCTGAGTCAACCCTGAGTCTGGTGAGATTTGAACTGTTAATTACAGGCAGCTGGCAGGCAGAAGTAGCTTGCAGTACTGCACTCTAACCACTATGCCACCATGGCTTATGCATGCAGTATTGCAGAGTAACTCTGCCATGTCCTGGAGTTTGATCCTGACAGGGCTCGAGATTAATTCAGCCTTCTATTCTTCTGAGGTAAGTAAAGTGAAAAGTTTACTGTTGGAGGCAACATGCAAATAATGCTTATATTGTACACCTCTTAGAGAGTGCTGTAAAGCACTCTGGAATGTCATATAAGTCTGTGTGCTTTTGATTTAGAAAATCACCACCTAATCTTCAGGAAATATATAAAACCATACTGTCGCTTGCATTTTAATTGCATTAACAACTGTAGGATCAAATAGATTAGAATGAAAAAAAATTGTGAAAAACTGACTAGCACATGCCACATAACACCTCAGACTTAATTGTCAATAAGAAAAACAAAAAAAGTCTGGATAGTAGAACTTGCAAAACCTAAAAACAACATAATAAAGGAGAAAGAACTGGTGAAAATCACAAAATACAATGATATGTAAATAGGAGAAAAGTGACTGTGGCAAAAGAAAGCAAAGATAACACTAATAATAATAGGTGCCTTTAGTACAATTCCAAAACATCTGGAGCACTATTTGAGTACCATTGACAAAATCACCACCAGTCAATTGCAGCAGGCAATAGGAATAGCTTATAACCTGAAATTGTTTACATCCTATCACAATATCTTTAACACCATAAACAACAACTTCAACCTATCCCAGGTTTTTGGGAAGGACTTAATAGGTAGGTCAAAATGAAAAAATCACTCTAAACATCTGGCTGACTAAGAGACCACCACAATAATAAACAACAGTAAGTGATTCTGATGAATGTGAGACCAAACATTTCATCTTGAGTTGTGGAATGAAATCAAGGTAACCAGTGATAGATTTTGTCACAGAAGACAAAAAGGAAAAAAAGAACACAGCCCCCTCCACTCAAAAAATGGAAACTATCCCCAAAGATGAGTTTCTCCAAGCAAAAACATCAAACATCAAAGATCTTTTAATAAGACATTAACATACGATGTACTTTCCCTGGAGTCTGAGGAGGCCAGATTGAAAATCCCTTTTTCCCTTAGCTGATAAGCAATGAAACTGAATTCTTAATGAACAGTGACATTTCTTACAAACACAAGAAAACAGGAATTTAGTGATTAAGTAAATTTAATTCATAAAAATAGGACAAATATCAGATGATTTGAATGAATCAGTATGCACATTGTAACTCATAAAAATAACTGATCAGTTTTTTTCAGAGTAAAACAAGACAGAATATATCTTTAATTCTACTTCTGTTGAAACTTATTGCATTCTATTTTAGATGTTTATGGCTTTTAATGAATATATATTATTGCAACAATATACAATATTGCTAATATACAAAAAGAAACCGAAAACAAAATGAACATACTAAAACAAAATAGGAATGAAAATAAACCGAAAAAGAAAAGAAAATAAGCAGAAGAAATAAATGCATAATTAAAATGATATTACAGAATGATAGAAATAAGTCATGACACTCAAGATCTAGAGTCATAATCTTTTACTTTGTTGAGGATCAAAGAAATTGTGGTGAGACAAAGGGACTTTTTTCTTTATCCCTTTCTGTTTTAACAATCTAAACCCCACAATATCCATCTACTGTGCTGCATACTCTTTGGGGATAACTCTGACATTTATGTGTTTATTCTCTGAGTAAAATTGCAAAGTTTGAGATACTTAGACAATTACATTGGTAGAAAGAGGTAAACTGTCTTTTAACCCTTTGATGCTGGCCAGATTTAGACATATTTTCCAATAGTCATTTCTAAGCTTTCTTGATTAGATCTCTATTATTAGCTTATCATCATATTATTTGTGCTGCTGGTGGTGATGATGTTACTCTCATATCCTTTACTTTCTCTTGCTTACTTTCTCATAGAACATATTAATGTACAAGACTTTATTTATTCATTCATTCATAAAGGTGACATGATAGCAGTGTTCCAATATCTCAGGGGCTGCCACAAAGAAGAAGTCAAGCTATTCTCCAAAGCACCTGATGCTAGAACAAGAAGCAATGAGTAGAAACTAATCAAGGAGAGAAGCAAATTAGAACTAAGACAATTAGAACAATTAATCAGTGGAACAACTTGCCTCCAGGAGTTGTGAATGCTCCAACACCGGAAGTTTTTTGAAGAAGAGATTGGATAGCCATTTATCTGAAGTGGTGTAGGGTTTTCTGCCTAAGCAGGAGGTTGGACAAGAAGACCTACAAGGTCCCTATTCTATTCTATTCTATTCTATTCTATTCTATTCTATTCTATTCTATTCTATTCTATTCTATTCATTTATTATATTTTAACCAACTCTGGGTGGCTCCCAATTATTTTTATCCCAACTTTATATAATACAATTATATATGTTTTTTTAATTTAAAGTGAGTTTTTAATTTTCTATAGTAATATGTAATTTCTTAGGAGTCCCCAGATCATTTTTAGACTTACTTTTGAGTAACAAATAGAACATACAGCTAGAAAGATTTAAATTATTTAAAATAAATAGACCAAATAAAAGAGGAGGCGGAATTACACTATATATAAGAAATAACTACATATCTACAGAAATAGAGCACAACAATGAAGAGAACTATCTTGAATGCATTTGGGTCAATATTAAAGGTTGGGGGGGGGGTGACATTGCCATAGGTGTATACTAAAGGCCACCCAACCAAGCAGAGGAAGTAGATGAACTTTTTGCTAGTCAGCTAACTAAGGTATGTATGAAGCACACCACAATAGTAATGGAGGATTTTAACTACCCCGACATCAACTGGGAAACAAACTCTGCACCAAGTGGAAGATACAACAGGTTTCTAACGAACCTAGCAGACAACTTTGTTTCCCAAAAAGAAGAGAAAGGAACAAGGGGATCAGCCAAATTGAACTTAATTCTCACTAACAGAGAGGAAATGATAGAAGGTGTTGAAGCCATAGGAACCCTGGGGGTAAGTGACCATGCAACATTGGAATTCAATATTATGCAAACACAAGTAGTAGAACAAAGTCAAACTAGAGTCTTGGACTTTAAGAGAGCTAATTTAAATAAACTTAGAGAGAGCTTGGGATGAGAGAGAGAGCCCCATGGATGAGAATCCTCAAGGGGAAAACAACTGAAGAAGCTTGGGAAATTTTGAAAAATGAGATTACAAAAGCCCAGTCTAGCACAATACCAATGAAGAAGAAAAATATCAGCTCCCAAAAGAAACCAGCATGGCTGCATAAAGAACTCTCTGACAAATTGAAAGACAAAAAAGATAAGGATAAAAAGTGGAAAGAGAGTGACATAACTAAGGCAGAATATCAACAAATAGCCTGAGCCTGTAAAGATGAAGTAGGAAAGCTAAGGCTCACAATGAAGAAAGGCTTGCCACAAAAGTAAAAAAAAAAATAACAAAAAAAGCTTCTTCCAACATATTAAAAACAAGAAAAAATTTAAGGAAACAATTGGTCCATTGCTGGGAGAAAGTGGCAAGAAAGTGACAAGGAACAGGAGAAAGGAGAACTATTTAACTCATTTTTTGCAACTGTCTTTACACAAAGAGATAAAACAGTCCAACCTATCAAAAACAGCACCACAAAAATCAGATTAGGAACAAAAATTGAAATAGGGATGAAAATAGTGAGCACCTGTCTACCCTAGAGGAGTTCAAATCACCAGGATTGGACGGATTACATCCCAGGGTTCTGAAGCAACTGGCATACGAGATCTCAGAACCACTGAACTATATCTTTCAGAGATCCTGGAGCACCGCGGAACTGCCAGAGGACTGGAAAAGAGCTGATGTGGTTCAAATCTTCAAAAAGGAGGAAAAATAGATAAAGGAAACCACAGACCTATCAGCCTGACCTCAATACCAGGGAAGATTCTGGAAAAGATAATCAAGCAACGAATTAGAAGTAAACAAAGTAATAGCCAAACGTCAACATGGGTTTGTCAAAAACAGATCATGCCAGACTAATCTTATTGCATTCTTTGACAAAGTGACAAAATTAGTGGACCAGAGAAATGCCATCGATATAGTTTACTTGGACTTCAGTAAGGCATTTGATAAGGTAGACCATAACCTACTACTAGGTAAAGTAGAAGAATGTGGGTTAGACAGCATCACCACCAGATGGATTCAGTGTGGCTGACCAACCACACTCAATGTGTAGTCCTCAATGGAACTGCATCTACATGGAGGGAAGTATGCAGTGGAGTACCCCAAGACTCTGTTTTAGGCCCAGTACTTTTCAACATCTTCATCAATGGTTTTGATGAAGGAATAAATGGGGAACTCATCAAATTTGCAGATAACACCAAGTTGGCAGGAATAGTCAACACTCCAGAAGACATCCTTAAGATACTGAAGGATCTTGACAAACTTGAACATTGGGCACTGTCTAATAAAATGAAATTCAATGGTGAAAAGTGTAAGGTTCTACATTTAGGCAAGAAAAATGAAATGCACAGGTACAGTATAGGTGGTACCTTACTCAATAGTAGTAACTGTGAGAGAGATCTTGGAGTCCTAGTGGACAACCATTTAAATATGAGCCAACAGTGTGCAGCAGCTGCGAAAAAAACGAACACAGTTCTAGGCTACATAAACAGAGGGATAGAATCAAGATTACGTGAAGTGTTAATACCACTTTATAATGCCTTGGTAAGGCCACACTTGCAATACTGCATTCAGTTTTGGTCGCCACGATGTAGAAAAGATGTGGAGACTCTAGAAAGAGTGCAGAGAAGAGCAACAAAGATGATTAGGGGACTGGAGACTAAAACATATGAAGAACGGTTGCAGGAACTGGGTATGTCTTGTTTAATGAAAAGAAGGACTAGGAGGGACATGACAGCAGTATTCCAATATTTCAGGGGTTGCCACAAAGAAGAGGGAGTCAAACTATTCTCCAAGGCACCTGAGGGTAGAACAAGAAGCAATGGGTGGAAACTAATCAAGGAGAGAAGCAACTTAGAACTGAGGAGAAATTTCCTGACAGAACAATTAATCAGTGGAACAGCTTGCTTCCATAAGTTGTGAATGCCCCAACACTGGAAGTCTTTAAGAAGATGTTGGATAGCCATTTGTCTGAAATGGTATAGGATTTCCTGCCTAGGCAGGAGGTTGGTCTAGAAGATCTCCAAGGTCCTTTCCAACTCTGCTATTGTATTGAACTGTGGAAAATGTTTCCCATCCAAATGAAGATACTTGTGATGTGAATTCCCAAATTATCCTACCTGTAAACAGGATAGAGTATGAACATTCTAGAAACAGCTAAAATTAGTAGGAGTATATAATGTATTTCTTAATGCACTGGAACTTGGTAAGATCACACTTGAAATACTGCATCCAGCTTTGGTCACAACAATGTAAAAAACATGTTGAGACTAGAGAAGAGCAATAAAGTTGATTAGGGTTAGGTTTAGAGTTAGGCCAACTCAACATCACTCCCACCCAGTCACATGACCTCCCAGCCACACCTTCCCAAGTTTTTCTGCTCCTTTTTTTCTGTGGGAAATCTCTCTCTCTCTCTCTCCCCCTCCACTCCTCTCTCCCTTCCCTCTCATTTCTGTTTTTCTCTTTTGTAGCAAAGTAAGGGCAGTGTCAATCGTGGCCGGGTTGGGCCAGTGTCTTGGGGTGGAGATCAAACAACCAAGGCACGGCCAGTACCAACAAGTGCTGGAAGAAGCTCCAGAAAGAGTGAGGTACCAGAGAATCAGCTCCAGCCACTTCTTCATCAAGTCAGGCAAGAGTGATGGGGAGGTGAGAATGAGGGGTGGGGCCATCCAGTGGTGGGGTCACCTGACAGGGAGTTACAGCAGAGGGTCCAAAGAGCCGCATGTGGCTCCAGAACTGCAGGTTGCTGACCCCCGGGTTAAGGTTTCCTGTCTAAACATGATTAGAAGACCTCCAAGGTCCCTTCCAATTCTGTTATTCTGCTATTCTGTGGCTTACAAATAAGAAAGTAAATGCCTAAAAGCTCTACATTGAGAATGCTTCTGTATAAAGAGTTTATTATAAAATAGTTGAGATTAGCATATATATATTTTTTGGACTGACTTTTTGGTACCCTTCTTTCCCAAATTCACTTTACCAACAGGACCATGCAAACAACTTTATTCTTCATTCTCTGAAGTTGCAGATATTATACTTTGTATTCCTTAAAATTTCCTTGCATTATAATTATTATGAAATGTATTTTTTATCTGCCACTCTGACAGATGGTTCAGAAATCCAAAACATGTGTCAAGGGGGAAAAGAAGAAATGGATTTTGAGGAAGAATCTAAATCAATGTCAAATTACATCCAATGCCTTCAATTAATAGAAGTACAGATTTTGATGTATCATCTCCTAATTATATTATGACTGAATATGCACAAATAGGCATCTGCTTTTTTAAAAAAACAGCAAACACTTTATAATTTTAGGTATTTGCACAAAAAAGCATAAACGTGCTGAAAAAAAGTGTAACTAACTATTTGGGGGAATGGGGATGAGAGGATTCAATCCATTTTATGTTATTTTCTCCTTTTTATCTATGCTACTTTGAGGAGACACAGAATAAATGTGAACTCCCTTTGGAATCCTAACAAAATAAATGGCTTTGCAACTATTTCTGTTTAGATTTAATAATGAAATATTTATAATTTATACTTATCATAAGGTGTTTGTCATTCTGTCATCAGAACAGAAAAGAATGAACAATACCAAGGGCTTATATGAAGTCAAGAACCAGATACTTGCAGTCCTCTCAAGATTATGAAACCTTCAGAGTCTCAGAATGGTAAGCAATGCTGGGTATTATTGTTCGTGCTTCTTTGAGCTACAAATATATGTCTTCTTCTTGATCATTTGATGAAAATCACAGCAATAACATCATGCTAATTAATCTACAAATATTAAATGTTAGCAAAACAGGAGTGATTAAAAGCCTTCATTATGATAACTTATTGGTTCATTATCTATAAAACCACTAGGTTTCTTTTTTCCTTTCTATCCCTGAGCACTTCTTCCTTCATTAGAATCCTTAAGCAACAAACAGCAGCTATCTGGCATATTGACATCTGTCATCATCCAGAGCCTATTTTAGAAATGATTGAGTTGGCTTTGGAAGGAGAAATTGAGTTTTGAGACTAGTTTTCTTGCCATAACACCGTGGTTGAAAACATTGATACATATTTTATACCCCCCCCACTCATCCAACATTACATTTTTTTTTCAATATATAGGAGGGAAGAACATGAAATTTATAAAAATTAAATGAAAATTAAGTAAAAATATTATAACTAAAGAATTTATGTTTAACAGGGCTAGACATGCTTCAAAAATTATTCGGATGAAGAGCTTTAGTCCTTGGCTCAACACAGCACTTTCTCCTATTCATTAAAGCAGCCCAACTTTGTTCAGGTTTTCATGGAGGGCAGAGAAAATGCAAGCTGTTGTTTTAAGGAACCTGCTCATTATTTTTAATGTCACCTTCAAAGAAGTTTCACTTTTAAAAAAAGATTTACACAAGAAACTCTAAAGCGGACTGAAAAAAGACAGTCTGCTTTAATTAATAGGAAAGTAATGCCATGCTCACACTTGTCTGGACTCAAAAACAGTCATTTGAAATCATTTTTTTAAAGCAGGCAAGCCTTGATATTCAACCTTATTTGTGGTGATAACTTAGATTCTTTTTTTGTTTTGACCACTAAAGAGCAGATATAGACTAGTTTGGGATTACCTATATCTATGTCATTTGGAGGTGAGGTTGGTATCAGTTTTGGGTTCTCCCCCCCACCCCAATAAATCTGCCAACACATGTAATTTACTTTTTGTAAATTAAAAGAGGAAAAAATGCAACAATTTTACAGTCTTACAATAGTTGAGATTTTGTCCAAGTCCATAGTAGGATAATGCTTAGTTAATGCAGAATCTACCAAAAGTCCTGCTAATACATTAGATGCTCAAATATATGAAGGCAGACCAATTTCACTGCAACAAAATTGAGTCTCAAGAATGGAATTCTTTAATAAATTCTTTAAGAGGCATTTCTGATTTACAATGGAGTTATACCTTTGTTAGGCCAATCCAAAGATATGAAAGATTTGGAGCTTTTAGGTAGTTTTCATCCGGCAATATGTTAAATAATACAGAAACAGAGAATAGAATTGTATTGGCAGCATGAAGAAAGTAAAATGGTTGGCATTGTGAAATTCCCAAAGAAACAAGAGTAAATATTGTATTCTAAGAAATGATAGTTGTAACTTTTATTTAATTGTTGTTAGTTTTAATGTTAATGGTTTTCATGTTTCTGTATTTATGCTTTTTCATTATTGTAAGCCACCCAGAATCACTCCAGATAATTAATATGAGCAGCATATAAAATAAATAAATAACAAATGATTGGTAGCTTCTAAGTGGTTAGGAATAGTAAATCTGAATGTATACCATAACATACATTTGATACATAATATACATTTTATACATATTTTATATCAGTATAGATCAGAATACATATCAGAAACTCCCAAATGTTTTATGTTTTGCAGTAGCATCCTCTTTTAAAATAAACTTTGAATTTCTCTTGTCTGTAGGTCTCATTATACCTGATCCCTACATTGTCTCTGTTTAGATTTCCTATATTTCTGCTCTCTCCCATTTAAATGAGTCTTCTAAGTTAGGCTGAAATTTCCCAGCCCATTAACAGTCTGAAAATGTAAACTCAATCTGTTAACTCTCTCCTGTTTTTACCCTTTAGCTAAATAAGCAGATTCTTGGTGTCTAGCAAATGAATATATAAAATTACATGATTACTTCTATTATTAAAGTTGGAGATAATTTTAGAAAATACAATAGCCTTTTATTCTTGTGTTTTTAAAATATGTAATAGTTACCAGATTGTTTTACACTTTAGGGTCTGATCAATTGTACCCAAAATATTCTACAATGAGATTATAAATATAATTAGAGCTGAACTAAATCTCTTAAAAGCCAGATATACTAGATAAGTGACTTCACATATCCACTATGCAGTTAAACGTTGAAAAAATGCACTTATGGAAGAATTGCTTTACATTTTATGCCATAAGCATTATGTTCATGTCATGTAACTGAGGATTTAATAGCTGCCAGCTGATGTAAGGTTGTAATCCTTAAACTTATGCAATGAGGATGATTCAGCAATATATGGTATCACCTTTTTAAGGCTCTGGTGGGGTGGAGACTCTGTGAAGTGTCTATATTTATAGGTAGCCATTAGAGGGAGTTTCCCTCCAGTCATGTATCTCATTTTTCTCCTTTTGTCCGTAGCTGAGTGGTAAAGGATTTATCTCCATGTTTATATCTGTATATATTTGTTATATAAACCACTATTAATTGTATAAAGGCTTTGTATGCTGTGTGCTGTGCTTTGTTCCTGGGTTTATCTCATAATACTAGTCACACTGCCAAAACTCTTGACAGTTCAAATAATATATATTACCAGAAAAAAATCTTTGAAAAACAAATGGCAAGTAGCAAGAGTACATTCCTTCAAACCCAATGATTTCAGAGATAAAAATTACTTAATTCCATTGGTTACTTAAGAATTTCTGCTTCAGGGCCAGATGACTAATAATATCTGTCATTTGACTCATTAAAGAAAGCCAAAGCATTTAGCATTATTACCACAGGAATTGTTAGACACATTATACCAGTATGAGATGTTCTGCTTCAGCAGAAACAATTGATCAATCTATACTAATTTCAGATATCTATGAATTGAATCATGGTGCTTTGTAATTTCATAGCATGACAGACATACAAAGCATTGTTTTCACTGAGTAATTCCTCATTTTTGAGCCTATTATTGAGACAAAAAAGAAGCGTCTATCTAATCTTCTTAAGGCAATGTAAATGAATGTGCCAAACATTTTCTTAATAAATGAGCCACCACAGGTTATTTTTGGTAACATTTGCTGTATTTAACGATATCATCCATCTAAGGAACCTCTACATTTATCCTGCTTATATGAAAGTTGAAACCTTTGTGGAAGAGTCATTAATATCTTTGCATATGTCACCAACTCTAAATGCTTTGATCATTCTAGGATTTGCCCACCCCTCATCATCACTAGTCTCGGATGAGTTCTGGATTATTTGCTTTGTACATCAAAGGCATAAAAAGACCTCTCAGGCTCTTTGTCTTTTGGACAGCACCTTTGATGTCCTTTGAATATACATGAGCCATATTGTTGTTGCGGTATGAAAAGGAAAGGGCCAGTGTGCATATGGTGGACAATCTGACTCTGAATATGCAGTCTTTCATCAGAGACAAGCGGTGCACCTGCAAAATCCCTTAGGCCATGTGATTGGATCATAACCATAACAGTTCCTGCTAATATTTTAAAATGAACAGCAAATCCTTTCAAGACTGTATCATGCCTCAGGGAATTAAAGCCTTTTTATCATCTGGGAAGTACAGCCTGTCTTTCCAGTTTCCATAATGCAAGCTGAAAGTAGGTAGCTATAGCATTCAAATTCAAATATCATCAAAACCTAGATTGGTATCCTGAGCAACACCTTATGATAGGATGAACACCTTGTGTTAATCTCAAACTTCATAAGCATTTGGTAAATCATAATTTTCTAGGTTGGATACAATGACAAATTCTGGTTTAAAGGTTAGGATATCCCAAATAAAGACACATACATATGGAAAACATGGAAGATCAAAGACAAAGCAAACAAGCCATATTCCTGGAAGGAGGAGCCAATGTCGTGACGAGATGGTTGTGTGGTGTCAATGCTCAGAGACCACAGCCACTGAGTGGTCCAAAAGGACCTAAACCGTCCCAAAGCGATGGTGAACAGGAAGATTATGTCTTGCTGATCTCGGGGATATCGCAAAATCCTCGAAAGAAGCAAGAGAAGTTCTTCAAGCCAGTGACAAAAAATCCAGCCAAAGGCTGACAAAGTCAGGGTGGCCCAAAATGGAAGGATAGGGAAAGAGAAAGTGTTTCCAGCTGGTGAGGAATTTTTATTGTTTTTAAAAAGAGACTGCCTATAAAAACTCAAAAACCAATTTAAATTACAGAATAGAAGAATCAATCAGCGGAATTGAATTTGGAATGGTTTTGGACAGTGGTTACCTTACTTTTTAAATGTTATTTACATGGATTGAATCTATGCAAGCCTTTTGGATTAAGTTTTCTTCTTCTACCTTCTCTTTGTGACTCTGTAATTTAAAAGTTTTCCTCTTTCATTTCTGTGCATATTTTTCTAATTCATTTAAAGATTGGAACTCTTTTTCTAATTTGATATAAAAAAAGATACAAAAAGAAACTCTTTAACAGTGTCTCTGCTTCAGAGGCTGGGAGGTATTGTTGATTGGAATTTTGAGTATTCATAACGGAATGGTTTTTTTTCCTTTTCTTTCACGGATTGTTTTGACTTGGCACATAAAGTCTTTACTGTCTTGGCTACACACTGATAAGAATGCACAGATGTCTCTTTGAAGTTCGATCAGAGAGGAGAGCAGCATTCTTTGTGAATCTATGCTTTAATTTTGTTGATCGTTTAAGCTAGAGTAGCTGTGTTTGTCAGAATGACACAATCCCAAGGAAAAATAGAGGTCTTGACTTTGCAAGATATACTTTCAGAACTACAGAAATTATTAAATATAGAAGAGAAAAAACTGGAATACCTATAGCACATAACAAGAAAATATGATGAAAAAATTGAAAATGTTCGTCAAATGCAAAATGGGATGATTGAAACTCAAAACACCGAAGTGGAAAATGAATATAAAGAGACTAAACCTGCTGATATCTATGGCAATTGGTTTGTTCCTGAAAATGGAAAGAATGGAATACAGAAAGAGGAATTAAATGGAGAGGAAATCTACTTCAAAGGTCAAGATATTGAAGAAGATAAAATTAAAGAACCTATGAACTTAATGAAAGAAATTCCACTAGCAAAAGTTTTGATAACACTGCTGACAATCAAAGACAAACTGAATAAGGAAAGAGAAAGAGGGCATCAAGATTATATGAGAGATCTTACAAGCAAGGAGTTGCTAATAGAAGTCCATACAAAGCTGATCAAGAAGATGACAAGAGGATTGGTACCACAAATGGCAGAAGATATGAAATTGTTTTGTTATTGGAAAGATATAGGTTGATAGATTGAAGAATATTACTTAAAACTAGTTAAACTTAGTGAAACTTAGTAATAATAGATATAATTAAATAAATAATTGATAATGATAATAATGTATACAAAGTGTTGTGTTATGATAAGTAATAATTGGATATGAATATTGAATGGTACTCATGAAAGAAAGATTAGAAATCCTTTTGGATTATATACAAAGGTTAATAAAAAAGAACTAAATTAAATACAGTTAAGTTTTGATTATTGGGGGGAAATGTTATGATAACATTAAGTTAAATAAAGGAGGGATGATGATGAATATATATATATATATATATATATATATATATATATATATATATATATGTGTGTGTGTGTGTGTGTGTGTGTGTGTGTGTGTGTGTGTGTGTGTGTGTACACAATATAAGGAAACTAGATGAAAATTGCAAACAGTGATCTGGAAAGGAGGATTAGAAAAGTTTGTTACTAAATATTATGGATGTTTAGCTAGAATAGGACATAAGGATTCAGTGCTATTGGAGGATTTTAGAAATACTAAATGAAATGCCAGTATGTGGTTATGTATTAAATCTTGGTATATTTTATGATGGACGTTTAAACAATTATAGTCAAATAAAAATGGAGGTATAAGGGTAACATGTATAAATATTTGAGTTAAAATACTTGAGTTAATATGAATTATGCTTGATGACTATGGAAGAGATGAACGAAAACCTTTTGTAACCAACTGATACACTTTCTACAGTATGTAAAGAAGGAAGATTTTATGTGTTGTGTTTGTTTTGAAAATAAAAAATAAAAATAAAAAAGCACACAAGCCATATTCCTGATCTTATAGCAATAACAATAGCACTCAGACTTATGTATATACCACTTTATAGTGCTTTGCAGCTCTCTCTGAGTAGTAGTATAGAGTAGAGTCAGCATATTGCCCCCAACAATCTGGGTCCTCATTTTACCCATCTTGGAAGGATGGAAGGCTGAGTCAGCCTTGAGTCTGGTGAGATTTGAACTGCCAAATTGCAGGCAGCCATCAGGCAGCAAAAGTAGCAGAAGTAGCCTGCAGTACTGCACTCTAACCACTGCACCACTGTGGTTCATTATAAATCATTGATTATTGGTCTATGATTTCTGAACTCAATGGCGGTCCATGTTTTTTTATAACATTTTAGTCCTAATAATTTTATTTATTTATCAAACCTCTATGCCATCCATATCCCCACTGATATACTTATTAGGATAAATGCCATCCACATTTGAATACCAGTGCTCATATTTTTGATTTTTTTTCCTGAAACAAAAGTTTGAACACAAAAGAACTTTGTCTTTGTCTAAAATGCCCTTCTTATTTTCCCCCAGGAATGATGAAGGATTGTGACTTTGAATTGCCAATTAATATTTGGTAATTTTTCCACATTATACAAACTACCTAATTTTCAGTTTCTTCATATCTATCATCGCATTATAATTTTCTTCAAATACCATTGAGAGCATGGACCAATGTGATTAAATGTATTGCAAAGATGATTGGCTTTTTATTTCCCTCTTCTTACATCAATAGTCAAGGTCATTTTCTTTAACATTTTAACTTTTTCCATTTCTGTGTTTTTTTCATAAAAATCCCCATATAGAACAATATGCAGCACTACCTAGCAGGGGCGGTATTCTTCAGGTTCTGACCAGTTCTGGAGAACTGGTAGTGGAAATTTTGAGTAATTGAAAGAACCAGTAAATGCCATCTCTGACGATCCCTGCCCTCATCTCTTCTCTGCTTTCCAAGTCCAGGCTGATTGGGAGAGAATGGAGATTTTGCAGTAACCTTCCCCTGGAGTGGGGAGGGAATGGAGATTTTACAGCATCCTTCCCTTACTATGGCCACCAAGCCACATCTACCAAGCCATGCCATGCCCACCAAGCCACTCCCACAAAACTGTTAGTAAAAAAAAAATGAATCCCACCACTGCTACCTATGACTTAGACTTCAACTTGAAAAAAAGATAATAGGAAGTTGGTTGTATTAAGTCTATTGTTCTACACAAACCAATACTTCTATATACCAATTGTTATAGTTCACCATGATATCTGCAAGCAAAGTTTCTAATTGTAGCTGGGGATATCAGGGTTTCAACCTTTGATCTTCACCTTTTCTTAACCTTGTTGTTACTTGCACTTGCTTTGCTTGAGCTCTGTTCCTATCTCAGTAACTTTCTTCTTCATGATATTCACTAAAACCATTACAATTACAGAATCATGATCAGTATAAACTGTTTCTAATTGTTCTTGATTGTTAATAATATTAAATATCACTTAATATTGACCTCCATTGAGTTTTTGTTAAACATCAGCATTTTAAAAACAAAAGAAAGCTCACATTCGCACTTGCACTTATATACCACTTTACAGTGCTTTACAACCCTCTCTAAGTGGTGTTCAGAGTCAGCATATTCCTCACCACCACCAAATTACGTCCTCATTTTACTCACCTCGGAAGGATGGAAGGCTGAATCAACCTGACTCTGGTGAGATTCAAACTGCCAAATTGCAGTCAGTTGGCAGTCAGCAGAAGTAGCCTGCAGTACTACTACACAGTGCTACACTGTGCCACTGCAGCTTATAAAAGTCTGAATGAAGGTATGTCAGGGAAGATCAGAGAAAATAGTTGTAACAGCTTCTTACAGAAAGTAGCTTGAAGTTATCAATGTTGGGAGGCAGGCGCTGCATCAAAAAGACTGTTGTCTTTTCTTCCTACCATTCCTGATGCAACATACTTTGTTGCAGACACTTTGGATTTGACAAGACTTAGATAAATTAAAGGGAACCCAGGAAGACCAATACCGCTGATTAGGTGCTTGGAGGGATTGATTTAACTGCCTGAAAATAATTGAAGCAAACATCAAGTTTGGAGGATTATTTAAAATTGTACAAAGAGTGTTAATTAGGGGTAATGAGATAAAACTAAGAATAATAAATGTGAACTATTAGGTGAAGCATCCTAAGCATTACATTGCAAGCTAAGTTCCCAAAGAAAGACTGTAATTTGCCACTCTGTTTTCCTTTGAAACATCTGTGCCAAATTCAAGGGATTTTTCATCATGCAAGGAAACTCTCACTCAGAGACCCAAACTCTCTGAGTGAAGGCCTTCATAAGATTAGCCCCCATTTGCATGAGTGGCAATCACTTACAAATGGTAAGTAATTAATAGCCTATCATTCTGCTCAAAAGAGTATTCATGTGGTTGATAATTATTTAAGCATAAAACAAATGTTTAAAAAAATGTAAAGTTAACACTAAAATAGTTAAATCATTAAAGCCAGGTGAAAGAGGTCTATTTTATAAATTGTTATGAATGAAGATATCTTGCAATGTTATCCAAGAAACATTTTTTTTTATTCTGCATCCGGCGACTTCAGCTAGTCCAGAACGCGGCCGCGCGAGTGATTGTGGGTGCACCTCGGTTCACCCACATAACACCTATCCTCCGCGAGCTGCACTGGCTACCTGTTGATCTCCGTGTGCGCTTCAAGGTGCTTCTTACCACCTATAAAGCCCTCCATGGTAGTGGATCTGGGTACTTGGGAGACCGCCTCCTGCCGATTACCTCCTCGAGACCGATTAGATCTCATAGATTAGGCCTCCTCCGAGTGCCATCTGCCAGCCAGTGCCGGCTGGCCACTACGCGGAGGAGAGCCTTTTCAGTGGCAGCTCCGACCCTCTGGAATGAGCTCCCCATGGGGATCCGTACCCTCACCACCCTTCAGACCTTCCGCGCAGCCCTCAAGAACTGGCTATCCTGCCAGGCCTGGGGGTAGAGATTGATCTGCCCCCACCCGAATGTTGGATGAATGTTGTTTACTTTTTAATTATATGTAATGTTATATGTTATTGTCTGTACCCCCCTCCCTATGAGTTGTTAGCCGCCCTGAGTCCCCTCAGGGAAAAGGGCGGCCTATAAATAAACCCATTCAATTCAATTCAATTCAATTCAATTCTGGAGTCTGATGAAATGGAAAGAGTGATCTCTGTGTTTTCTGCAACTTCTAAGAATGACCCACAACCTTTCTGGCTTTTTCAGGTTCTGTGGTACTGTGATAGGCTCAGCCCAGAAGATATTCAATGCTTTTTTTTAAAAAAAAAGAGGACACATTGCCACTTGCCATGGCAGAAGAAGTGACATGAAAAAGAATGACCTCTTCTTGTTATTCCTGCCATGATAACAGTGTTTCAATATCACAAAGAAGAGGGTGTCAACCTATTCTCCAAAGCATCTGAAGACAGGGCAATAGCAATGGATAGAAACTAATCAAGGAGAGAACCAACCTAGAACTAAGGAGGAATTTCCTGACAGTTAAAACAATCAATGGGATGACTTGCCTTTAGAATTTTTGGATGCTCTAATACTGCAGTTTTTAAGAAGAGATTGGCCAACCATTTGTCTGAAATAGTATAGACTAGAATATCTCCAAGGTGCCTTATAACTCTGTTATTCTGTTACATGCCCTTTCTAAAGAAATCCAGCAGTTTTGGAGAATTTTAACTTAATCTCCATTCTTCCTTTTCCAGGAAACAAAGTTGAGAAGCTAGTAAGAAATCATATAAAAGTTGATTATCTAGAACATTTTTTGTCTGAATTCAGATATGGCAACATAATGGAATAATAACATTGATCTCTTTGGTTGAGGACATTTATCAGAATGTGGCTGAAGGAGAGCATCCAGCATTTAAACCACTCAGCAGTGTTTTAATCCATCAACCATGGTATCCTATTGGATTGCCTGAGGGTTGGGAATTGGATTTCCTGTGGTTCATTGGTTCAATTCCATTAAAAGTGAATGGTTCCAGTTAGTAGCAATGAAAGAAGAGGGATCAATTGAATGAGCATTTGTTTGTAGGGTCTCAATCTTCTCCCTTCTGTTTACTATCTAAATGAAATGGCTATGAAACATCTTCAGTGTATCTTACCATATACTATCACATAAGTCTACATCTTCACCACAGGTGAAGGCAATAACATTATGAAGAATTTTATTTCAGATGTAGAAGTTATTGAGGTCTGGATGAAATGAAATAAATAAAAACTGAATCCTAACAAGATGTAGTTATTCTTTATGCAGAAGGGTTCCTTTCCAATTTTGGTGTTAACTCAGAATGGGATATTGTTACACACTTTCTGTTTATAGTCCCTTCATTCCTTTCCTCTTTCAGATCCTGTAGTGAATGAAAATGATGACATTGAAGGACAGAAGGAAGACTCACTACAATCAAATAAGTAAAACTAGAACCAATAAAAAACCCAGACAGCCCACCCCATTCCAATTTCATAAAGATAAAAGAGGGAGTAAAGGTAACACATTTAGACTTGTATAATTGTAGTTGTTCAATATAATTGTTCTATTAGGCAGCTAAGTATTATTTAGATTTACATGATGTCTATTTTTTTAATTTGGCTCTACCTAATAAGTGTGGCAGACCCCCACATATATTTTATCCTTCCTTGTGATGAGGCTGAGGCTTTGTGGCACATAGCCTTCATTGGTATGGGTTGGAATAGGGATTTTTATGTAAACCCAATGTCATCCTTTCAATAGATAACAATTTCAGACCTGAATCTTATTGCAGTCTTCTAAGGTTTAGTTATCCACTCCTTTGGGGAGAGAGGTTGTTTTGGTCATCTACAAATTTGACATTTTCTAAAGTCCAATACAAGAAATTTGTAACTGTTCCATCCACCCTGATGCAGAGACACTGAAAATTTTCAGACCCACAGGGAGATCAAGCTAAGAATTACAGAAAGTGTACAATTACTTTGATTGAGAGTGACCATAATAATATTTATGCACGTGCGTGAAAGCCTTGATCGGCTCAAATACCATTAAGGGTGGGCTCTCGGGAGCACCATACTGGAACGGTACCTGGTACTCCCAGCAGGCACCAGTACGCCCATACCGGGTGGGTGCTGGTCGTATCCCACCACTGCATTATAACTGTCCTCCACGATTCCTCAAAGATCACAATCTTTTCTTTTTATCATTCAGCTTTCTTTATTGGCAATAAAAAAGAGGATATTGTACTGAGTGCTGTTCTATCTAGGTTCCGTTTCTTTCCAACAAAAGTATGGAAAGTAGTTGGGGGATAATGGATTTAAAAAATTGAAAACGTAATAAGGAATTGGGATATTTAGCAGATGAGTGTATGGTACTAGTAAAAGGTACATTGTTTTAATTGTAATGCAAGCCTCATGAAAAACACTTCTTTTTAAAGTAAAAGACAAACATACTTTTATTTTCAATTTTTTTTAAAATTATCTTGATGAAAAAAAGCAGCTACTATAATTTGGTGGTTGTTTAATTAAATGAGGACTTTTTACAATCATCAAAATCCAACTGTTATTCTACAAAAGATTTCCTCGCAGTGTTATTTTATTGCACAAAAGATATAACACTCAAGAGACTATTTGAATCATGCTCTGAGTGATTGTTATCTTGCCTTTTTTTGCTCAGTACTAAAATTAATTTGAAATCTGTGTCTATATATTAATGAAAAGTTGCCATTCTGAAATATTCTCAATTCTCTTTTTTTTTTCTGTAATTTTATAGGAAGGATAAATGTATCATGGAAACTCAGCCTGACAACAGATGAGTTTAAGCTTCTGAAATTTGCATTCTTTTTTTTAAATTGTTTTCATGAGGAGTAGATGCTTCATTAACCCCTTTATTGTTGATATCCTATGGAGACTTGATGTGTAGTCCTAATTATTTTAAAATAAACTTCTTTGTTATTTAGCTGGTGATTAAAAATACATTAAAATAGCAACTGAAGACTATTTTTGTTCATTAGCTAATCTTAAAAAAATTAATCATCTAGTAAGGGATTAATTTTCATATAATTCTTAAAATAATAAGTACACAACTGTAACAATTATTTGTGTTACTTCTATCAGTTAATTAGCTAAATCACAGGAGACAAGGAACCAGAGAAAATGATTATTCTCTATTAATCAAACTGAAAAGGAATAACAGATTACTCTGGTTTCTAATAATATTTCAACAGTTTAGCACTAGAACTAGAATAGTGGATTAAACAAAAGATTGTTTCAGTGAGCAAAACAAAACTATGATCCAGAAAGACCAAGGCAGATTTATGAGCATAATTATTAAGTCTAGTACTTAATAATTGTGGGTGTGCCCTTATAAGAAAAACTTTGCAGAACAAAAGTATGTGAAGAAGTGTGCTGCCTGATTGTCAGGCCCTGGACGGAATGGACTTTTGTTGTTTTTCTTATCGCTTTAGGGAAAAGGAGTTAGAATCAATAGGTGTCAATTATTAAGAAATGTATATTCTGTTAAAGGTAAACAGAAAGATTACATGGGACATAAGAATTAAAGAAGAGCAGTACTGTTTCAAACCAAGTTCTGTTCAACAGAAATAAATCTATATTTTGTAATAGATTCTTGCATTTTTTTTCCTCTAACCACTTTTTAATTTTTTCTACTAATGTTCATACTGAACTACATTGTTTGCATTTCCTGTTTGTTAGCTACTTTAGCCCTGCAGATAATCTAGAGTATGAAGTTATTTGTCCACAATCTCATCCCAAAAGCTGAGTGATAGGCCTCAAACAAGACCCTCCTTTTAGAGAACAGTTCCTGAGCATAGGTTATCAGAATGAGGAAGATCATGTTCCTAAATCTGCCCCAACACAGTTTAATCATTCCAGATGAAAACTAGCTGATTAGATCAATTCGTTAAGCTTCCAATCACAATTGAGTTTCTCTTTTAAGACCAGATTCAACTGCCTTCTTTCAGCACTTCTATACAAACAATTTAATAAGATTCCCACAAGTGGTCAATAGCAGTTAGACTTATATACCGCTTCATAGGACTTTCAGCCCTCTCTAAGTGGTTTACAGAGTCAGCATATTGCCCCCAACAACAATCCGGGTCCTCATTTTACCCACCTCGGAAGGATGGAAGGCTGAGTCAACCCTGAGCCGGTGAGATTTGAACAGCCGAACTGCAGAACTGCAGTCAGCTGAAGTAGCCTGCAGTGCTGCGTTTAACCACTGCGCCACCTCGGCTCTAGGTTCATACAGTATGTCCTCGGCTCATACAGTATGTATGGTCAAATTTGTCCTTTTGATGACCGACTATTACATCGTCCATTTTATTATGATACTCAAAGGAGGCTTACCCTTTCTCTTTTTCATACAAGTGAAACTGAGAAATTTTATTTTGAGTTTCTTCTGTTGAAATGTCCTCCCACATAACAACATAGTCAATATTTCATTATAGCAGTAAATACATGTAGATAATTGGTCTCAGGCTAATATTAGTAATTTATTTTTGTATCTTAGTAATTATGTTATGTTTTGATTAATGCTTCAGGTTTTTTTTTTTTTACCTATGGGATAAGACATATCTATATTGACAAATTATTTTAAGTTAAATATTTACTTCCTGTTTTAAATTTAAATACAAGTTTTATCCAATAATTTTAGCTTTAACAGAGTACATCATTTATTTTATTCTGTTTATTCATTGCATATTAGCACACTGAAATGTATTACACTCTGTTTCTCTGCCTCTAAATGCTGGCCATTGACTAAAATTAACAAATTTGTTGATCAAGCCTCTTTTACATAGCCATCAGTGGTGGGTTACAGTTGGTACACCCCAGTACAGGCATACCGGTGCCTGCTGGGAGCACCAGGTACCGTTCCGGTATGCTCCAGAGGGTCCACCTGTCTGCCCATCCACCTGCCCACTGTCTGTACCTGTATTTGACCCAACCGGGCCATTTGCGCACATGCATGGAGTGTACGGAGCCTGTGCAATGCTCTCCTGAGCAGCTGGAGCACATGGTGGATGCCCTGCCCCATTGCAGGGTTGGATGGGATCCAGAACCCACAGTTGTGATGGGATCCGTAACCCACCACTGAGAGCCATGTGCTAAAGCTCATGAAAAAAGTTAGAAAACAAAACACACATATAAAATCAGAATTCAAGAGGTCCAGGTACAGCCCACCAACTCCTCCTTCTTGATTCCTTTTACCATTTCTACATAAAGCATTATGGTTGTTCCTCATCTTAAAGTATCTCCATGGCAAAAATTGCTCTGCAATGAGAGATACTGTCTTAAAGTGGCACAGTGGTTAAATGCAGCACTGCAGGCTACTTCAGCTGACTGCAGTTCAGCAGTTTGGCTGTTCAAATCCCACCAGGCTCAAGGTTGACTCAGCCTTCCATCCTTCCAAGGTGGGTAAAATGAGGACCCGGATTGTTATTGGGGGCAATATGCTGACTCTGTAAACTGCTTAGAGAGGGCTGAAAGCCCTATGAAGCGGTATATAAGTCTAACTATTGCTATTGCTATTAAGAAAGCAGCGCACACCTCAAACGAAAAGGGACCCTCATATTTATTAAGTGATTCAATAGACTTTATGCATGCACTTTTATTTTGTCAGATCTTCAAACCAGTTTCATGACTCTTCATACCAGAATTTCAGGAGGGAAAATAACTTAAAAGTAGGATTTTGCTGATTCATACATTCCTATTATATCCTGCATAGAAATTACTATAAGGAATAGGACATTGGATTTAGTTTTTTTTTTTTTTTTACAAAGCCTATTTTGATTTTCTGGCTTTTTTTCTTTGATCACCCAAAAAGACCCTCTTAGTTTTGATATTACTGAACACAAATATAAGTAAAGGAGGAAAAAAGTAATGATTCAGGAAATCAGTTTTGAGTAATGATGCTAGATGCGTTTATTGTAGTAAATAAAAATCTAAAATCTTCCAAATGATATACCCATGGCGGACAGAACTCGAAGGCAGGTAGATTTCTTCAATAACAATTTTATTGGATATATCATATTGGCATGGACTGGTGAAAACTGACTCTAATGGTCCCCATGGTTTTCACCTAATTAAAAGTAAATGTTTCCCCCCTTTTCCCAAACAATCAGTCACATGGTCCAATCAAGGTGCTGTCTGGTTGCTTGGTAACTTCACTCCTCCTCTCTTCAGCCACCTGTGGGAACATCCTTGGTTCTCTGACGAAACTATTTTGTTTTGGCTATAACTTTTCCCCCATTGCTATCTTTACTCCCCCTTCCCTAAACCTCATCTCCATTCTGGCAACACTGAAGCCTCAAAGATGGCCTGAGTCAGACCAGCTTCAGAGTCGACACTAACCATATATAAGGCAAGTCCTTCAAAGACGTACATTTCTAGTCCTGTAGCTCTGCTTGAAAATTCCTATATTTTTTTAATTCAGTATAGAATTGAAAATGGGAAAAGGATTCCTGGAAATAATTTTTCTAGAGATTTTCCTGGCCTAATCATGAATCAGTTATGAAAATAATAATGGATAAATCATGACTGGTAATAATTAGGCAATTTGTAATGAATGGAAATGTCCATCTAATTAGCTTTATAAAAGATTCTTCATTTTTATCAGTATTTTCTATGACCCAAAGAGGATACTAAAAGGCAACATGAGAAAGACCAACCATACTTGTTTATTTTTTTAAAAAAAATTCACAATGACTTGTAGAATCTTATTGTACATATTATACAGTATGAACCACTTATATTTAAAGTTTGTAAATTTTCACAGATCAGCACTGTGAAGCATTTTTAAACATTGGTGTTGTTTCTTAATATTAACAAAGAAAGATTGTAAAGAACTTTCTATTCTTCCATTGGAATAAATGTGGAATATTCTAAACGAAGCTCAGAATGTACTACAGCATTTGACAAATAACATGCAGTGCATTTTTCATTCAGGTGTGTGCTGAACACCTCAAAATGGAAATGTGTGAGATCTGCAGAAATACCAATGACTCACTATCAGAATAAACAGGACATATTTACATTATAAAATGTGGAATACCACATGCTTTTAAACACCCAGATATATTGGGTGTGAGTCACAAGATCCTAGACAAGTACTGAGTGTTGCTGATTTCTTTGCCATTTTCTCCAGAGTTGTTTACAAAATGTATGTCTTGATTGAAGAGAAATATTGTTATTCTGAGAACAACCACCACCACCTCTTCAACAACAACAAGAGTACTATACCACTGGATAAATTCATCTTTGGATATGAATCACAGCAGCCTTCCCAGTCAATCAGAATCAGTATTTTCATTTACACTGATGCAAACTTGCTGCTATTCTTTAGTTGTTTTATATTTTGATTTCCTCTAAAATATCAGATCATATGTGATCTAGACAATGAGTAGGCAAATAAATAAGATACTCAATAAGATAATAAATAAGATAACTCTGAACGAAGATAATTTTAAATTCAAAATGAATAAACAGGCTCATCGGAAATGTAGTCAGGATGTTTAGCCTGTGCTATTAAACATTATTTTGGTGTAGCTAGCACTTGTGATTAACTTACAGAAATTATCTAGGGATCCATGTGAAACAGAAGGCAAGGTCTTAAGATTTCTTAATGATTTTAGAATGTGTCTCTGGAAAGAAAACATCTTGTTCATTTTTTAAAAAAAAATATTTCAATCTTGCATAACTACAAACCTCAACTTTTTTCTCATATTTGCCATTCAATTTCTTGATCTATTTCCTCTTCCAGTCACCAATGAAAAGCTAAATAAATATTTTAGATAGACATTTTTGAGTATAAAAATTATAAATCTTAATACAGAACAGTATTTACTCTTATTATACCCAATATCACACCACACTATGTTAAGATAAATTTAGGAGAAAAAAACCCAGATGGCATAGGTGAGAATGTTTAGAAGTAATATGCTATTTAATTTAAAATATTCGCAGCTTGAAAATATTACAGAACACTAGCAAGAATAGAAACACACACACACACACACACACACACACACACACAGAGGCAACAACATGATTTAATAATCAAATACTATATGTTTGTCTGGACTATGAAAACTGCAAGATGATCTAAAATATCTCTATCTCTATCTGCCTATTATCTATCCACCTATAATCTATCTATCCATCCATCTATAAATTTGCCCTCTAGCAAATAGAGGTATGGGATGTCCAACACTGATATGCTTTAATCCTAAAAAGATGTGGCTTTTCCACTAAATGATGTACTAAGAATGTGTGGACTTTATTAATGTGTTTAGTATATTGTTCTCCACTGGAGCAAATTGGAGCAAATTTTGTTGTTTGCCATCCAGAGTTGCTGTGTGTAATACCACATGTACATTTCATTTATCAGTAAATACATTTATATAAATAAATAACAGGGAGAACATGTTTAAAAAGTATCAAAAACTCTACAGTTCAACCAAGGTACATACATTTTCCTCTATACATTTTTCTTAATTAAGTCAACTTGGAAAAATGATAAATATTCTACCAATAATTTAAATACCTTTTGCAAAAGTAATCCAAGAGGAATATATTGGTCTATCTCCTTGTCTCTATGTTTAAATATCCAAATAGCCTCTTCTGTATAATCTATGATTCAGTTATTTTTCTACTCTTAGGCTAAATTTTGCTATTCATTCTTCAGCTGGAATCCACAGGCAGTTTATCAACATATGATGACCTAGTTATCATTCAAAGTAGCTCTTTTAAAATTGCTTTAAGATACTTAAATTCTAATTATTACTAAGGTATTCCAAAATATGCAATTATCCTGTACTAAATCATACTTTATAATTCTAACTCTTTTATAACTAGACTTGTAGGAATCCATATTATCTTTAACCAAGGTTTGCTTGCTCGTTTCCAAGAGTTGATTAACAGCACAGAAGAGATTCCAGGAAGTGAAAAACCCTAGAAGTTCTTCATTAATCATCCCCTTCTTAGTTTGTCAAGATGTTAAAGCACTCATATTGAAGGGAAGAGAATCTGAGAAGAGGAATTTGTAGTACCTGTAAATTACCCAAACTGTATTTTCTGCACATTCATGGACAAAGAAAATCAGAAACAACAATGAAAAGAACATATCAGCTTTTTGATTAAAGTTGCTATTGTAGTTTAAGGTAAAATAACTTAGAAAACAAAACTTTTACAATCCTGGAGTAGCATCTCATGAAACTGACAATATATATTCAGGTTGAATGGGGACAAATGATTTACCTCCAATTGTGGTCATATTATTTTCCACTTGGAAAATTATTTGAAAAGTAGAAGTACTTCTATTCATGGAGCAGTTCTACATCAGGGGTGTCAAACTCGCATCATCAAGGTGGCATCATGTGATGTATCAGGACTTTTTTCATCTTCACTAAACCAGGTGGGGACGGGGCTAGCATGTGACACATCGGACCTGTGGGCCATGAGTTTGACACCCCTGTTCTACATAATTGAGAAAGATCTTCAATTACATGCAGAAATTCCAGAAACAGATAGGGTTGACCACTAGACATGGTTACCATTTACATGAAACAAGCAGGCTGATGAGGACAAAGTTAGCATACTTGTCTCTATTCTTCTGAAACACAAAAGGATATATTTTTCCTTTTATAGGTACATTTAAATCAATGACCAATAAAATTACACTAACATGCCACTTTAAAAAATCAAAAAGCCTAAAGAACAGTAGAATTACTGGCCCTCTCTATAGTCTTATGCACATTTCTGCTTCACTTAATTGGTTACATGCCAAGTACATCATTAATTAGCAACAACGCAGTTGGACATAGCTGTAGTTGATAACATTAACTTTACTAATTTGGTTAATTCATATATATGTATGTGTGTGTGTATGTATGTGTATGTATGTGTATGTATGTATATATAATGTGTGTGTAGATAAAATGAGATGATAAACTGATAAAATGAGATTCTACTTCCCCCTCAAAACTGAATCTTGAAAAGGATCTAAAATTTTATAGATAAATGGTTAATTTAGCTAACCTGTTATCTGGAAAAAAAACCTTGATTTCTAGGGCTTAGTGCTAATAGTTAATGTTAACTTTTGTGACTACCTCACATTCTTAACATTTTCTCTATATTGTTAGCCCCTCATTACCTTAGACACAGCTAAGAGTTCTAGGTGCCTGATTGCTTTTAACTAAGTTGAGTTGGGGTCAATAATCAAACCCTTCACATTTTCTTACACAGGGCAACTGTTAGTGAGGAAACAGAGAGAGATCAACCTGCTGTAAATGTAGGACGACAAGTAAATAATCCTTCAATAGATGAGTTCTCTCCACTTTTGTCAGAATGTAAATGCACAGTTGCAGCATTGTGCCACAGGTTCTGCCTTTTTTGGCATAGGTATGACATGATGAACCTGGTAGACAATTGTTGGACATGTTTTGATGCTGCTTTCATCACTTTGATCCCCTTGCTTTCCTTTCTGTGTTGCTGCTAGTAGACTATGGAAGGAGTTGAATATATTTGCATTTACCCCTCTAAATTTTCACAATTACATTTTGAAAAGCAATACAGCATTAGTTCTGAAGCTCCAAATCAAACAATAGTTTTAATGAAGCAAATAAGCCAGCATTGGCAAAGAAAATCAACATTCTTTTGTGTTTCTCTCCCCAACATAAAAAGTTATGAATGCCACAGCTGAGAAGTTTTAAACAATCCTTTTACTTATTGTAGGCAGGTCTTTTTCTTATTTCCTAGTTGGCATTCCTTGAGGAACAGTTCATAGGAGATGAATTATTCCATAGTTAAGCCTCTCAAATGAACAGAGTTTCTCTGACCTTTCCTTCCTTTCCTGCTAAAAACTCTCCTTCCTATTTTAAACTTCTAGGCAACTTAGTATGAATACTTACACCAGGGTGATTACTCTTGGGCTTACTCTTGAGGTAGCTGATATTTTTCCTCACTCCCATATAAGTAAAATATCTAATTTTCTTGAATAAAGATTGTGTATGTTTGCACATCTGTCTATGTAAACATACAATATACCCCATTCACACAAAAAGGAAATTAGTCTGAAAGTCCAATGCAATCCATTACTGTGAATAATCTTCATTGATGCAATCCACAGAAATGTAAGGATAATATATTGTAAATAATTTGTACACAGTAATGCCTATGAGAGGGATCTAGGTGTCCTGGTGGATCATCACTCAAGTATGATTAGTGTAGCATCAAGATCATGGGAAGTTATAGTGATGCATTATATAACATTGGTAAGACCATATTTGGAATAATGAGATCCGTTCTGGTCACCACAATGCAAAAAAGAAAAAGAAAAAACAAGATGATACCCTACAAACAGCGCAGAAAAAAGCAAGAAAGATAATAAGGGGTTTGGAAGCCAAATATATGAAGAACAGCTAAAAAACTTAGCTATGTTTAATTTGACAAAGAGAAGACTGATTGCAATCTTCCAATACTTGAAGGACTGCCACAGGGAAGAGGGCATTAATTTATTCTTGTTAGCACCTGAGGGTAGGACAAGAAGCAATGGGTAGAAATTTGGCAAGGAATATCCAACCTGGAAATAAGGTGGCATTTTCTGACAATAAGAGCCATTAGGCTAAGGCTGTGGAAAGAAAAGAGCAATGAAAATGATAAAGGGTCTGGAAGCTTGCCTCCTGTAGTTGTGTGTTGTCCCTCATAGAAGGTTTTCAAGAAAAGATTGGACATTCATTTGTATGATTGTGTGAAGAAAGGATTCCTGTCTTCAGCAGGGGTTTGGACTAAAAGACCTCCAAGGTCCCTTCTAGCCATAGAATTTTATGATGTACATCACACTTTGTGCAATAGATAAGTACTTTAGACAATGTGGAATATCATATGGGAAGGCCCTTTAGTCTCCCTGATCATGTTCCCTTCCTTCCATTTCCTGTACATTTCTCTTTTTCCTCTTCATTGCTTTAGATAGTTTTGCATACATCAGTGTTGGCCTCTTCAGATTTTTCCTATTTTCCTTTCTTGTGTAGATTGCTAGCAATTGTATCTTCAGCATCACATTTCATTCTATCTTTCTTGAATACTTTTCAACAGATTTTCCACTGATAGAATCTTACCTAACTTTCCTCATATTCATAAAAAGTAATCTTTTGAAGTCTGGTATAAAGGCCTAGCTTTTCTGAATTCTGCCTCTAGGCATCACAAATTCAAGATAACAGGATCATTTTCATCTAAGATGCCAATAAACTTCATTTCTTCAGCTAGTTCCTATCTGTTGGTAAGGATTAGGTCCATAATAACACACTCTTTGTTCTTTCTCCCACCTTCTGGCAATGAAAGTTGCCACCAAGAGAAGATAATAATTTGTTGGGCTCTGACCCCTAGCATAGTTAGATTCCCAGCAAGGTCTGGTCCTCTTTTGCTGACAACATCATTTTTGTGCAAAGCACTTCTTTTTTCTTTTTCTTTTTACATTGGGTTCACTATTTTTTAAATCACTTCTAAATTACTAGAAATGATTTTATAAGTTACTTTTCAAGGATGGATCTTGCCTACCTTTTCATTTCTACCTTTTTTCTCTCTTCTTGTTTCTGTTCATTCAGATAAATAACCCAATAATTGGAAAAATCATGAACAGTTGAAATACTCTGTATCTGATTAAGGCTCCCCTGCCTCCCCTTGAATAAAAATAAAAATATAAAATATAAAAATAAAAACTTCATTTGAAATATTGAGTTATACATTGGTTGGTTCCTCTTCATGTGTTGGATTAACCTTGCTTCTGTGTTTTCCGTACCTAATCTCTGATGCATTTTTCCATAAAAGAGAACCAAGACAGGCTGCTTCCTTTTATCAGACAATGCCTCCAGCAGATGATAATCAACCTTACCTCATGCCTACTTGGAACTGCACTGACAATGATAAGCTAAATGGAAGCTTCATAAAGTTTGATGGAGAGAACAATGAGAAACAGCCCTCAGGGAAATTGGTCTTTAAAGCCCACATCTGCTTTCACAATAAGAGATGAAGAATGATCTTACCTGCATAAGGCCCAGTGAGACTAGAGGAGATTGGCATTTAAATTGGCTAAAGATTATTGAGCAATTCACACTGGTGACACAGCAAGTCTATTCTAAATTTCATAGTTTTATGTTATTTGACTAGGGAATTAATTGACCTGTAAGTACTTCAGTTGGGGTGGGTATGTTTGTGTGAGAAAGCACATTGCTTGTAATGCATATTCTAAACAGAATGAGTTTGCTGATCGATGTAACAGTATAAGCTGTTTTAAAATAACATAAATAAATAAATATAAATATGATATGGGTTTAATCTGACAATTTAAGAAAAAAAATGGTTTTTCATAATGTCATAGCTATACAAGTAGTCCTGTACTTACAACAGTTCACTTTGTCATCGTTCAAAATTACAACAGTGTTGGAAAAAGTAACTATTCACACTTATGACTATTGCAGCATCCCCATGGCCCTGTGATTTACATTTAGATGCTTGACAATTGACTCACATTTATTATGGTTGCAGTGTTCGGGGTCATGTGATCACCTTTTGCAATGTTCTGACAAGCAAAGTCAATGGAGAATTCACTTAACAACCGTGTTACTTATTTAACAACTGTTAAGTGATTACTAAACAAGTATGGCAAGAAAAGTTGTAAAATTTGAAAACTAACTTAACAAATGTCTTACTTAGCAACATAAATTTTGAGCTCAATTATAGTCATAAGTTGAGAACTACTTGTATTCCAAGTGCTCTTTTTCTTTCACTCTTTTGTGATGTTTTAGTCATGATATAAAGTAGGTTTGCCTGAAACCACTGCATATGAAATTTTGCCCACTTTTTTTTACAAACTTTTTGCAGATTCTATTCTACAGAATGAGCAATTTATACATCCTTGAAGTCTTAAGGCTAAAGTGATATCCTATTAGTGTAGTACAGCACTTAGCGGGTGGTCCAAACCAAATCAAAGATTTTCTTTTCCAATTATACATTTTTTTTCATTGAATCTTTATTTCTTGGCTTGTTACTTTGAAAACCAAATAGTGGAAAAAAGAAGGCTTTTTGCTCTTTGGGAGAAGAAAATTGAATTACTTATATTGCTAGTTTGAAAGCAACTTACTTTTTTTTCCTGAAGAGATTTTTCTTGTTTGCAAATCATCCCACTAACATGGCATGTTTCTTGTTAGAAAATTACAGGTGACATTTATTTGACCTTTAATTACTTAAAGAGAAAAAAAAACCTGGAGCTTGCCCAGTTTGCTCTTCCATGAAGTGGAAAGGGCCTCTTCAGTATATTTATAACTTTATTTATTAAATCAATTCAGATAGCAACCCAATTGAGAACTGACTCAGAATATATATCCAATTAAAATAGATAACAACCCCACTCTAAATTAAAATATTGTGAAACATATTGGGCCAGGAGCACCTCCATTTATCGATCCATTCACCCATGTATTCTGGTGCCAAACTAGATTGAATTCTGATCTTCCCAGCTGGAGTGATTTTGGTCTGGTCACTCCCACAGCTCAACCCATGTCACAGGATTGTAATGGTGGGGAAAACAGGAGATGGAAATATTATGTATTCTGCCTTGAGACATAGAAAATAAAGGGAGGATGTATGCTTATTCTAAATAAATAATTCTAAATAAATAAGAATAACCTTCCAAACTTCTAAAATAAAATAATTTCTGCTTTTTGTTTCATGAAAGGAAGCTTTCTTTAAAGGTATGGTAGTGGAGGTGGGGAAGAAAATGACATTTTTCCCCTACAGTTTCATGCTCTTCCTAACACATCTTTCCAAAGCTAAATTCCAGAGGGAGGGGGGAGTGAGAAGAAGAAAAATGTCATTTTCTCTTATAATGGGATATTCTCTACACAATATAAAAAGACAATATTTAATCATCCTGTTTTATACTCCTTGCAACTCTCCATACAAAAGCTTGCCATAAAACTACTGTTTTTATGTCCCAAAGGTGCTTTTTCAAAAGACAAATTTTCTGGTTTTTCTTTGAAGAAGTTTCACTTTTAGTCGAAGAAGCTTCTTCAGCTATGATTGGAAGGTAGAGAATGTAAGGATTTATACTTCTTGCATACAGCTGTTCATTTGCATTCTTTTTGTAGTCATGTCTGACTCATTGTGGCCCCATGGACAATGTTCCTCCAGACCTCTATCATCCTCTGGAGTCCTGCTCATGTTTAAGCTCACACCTACTGCTTCGGTGACTCCATCTAGCGATCTCATTCTCTGTCATCCCCTTCTTCTTTTGCCCTCAGTCATTCCAAGCATTAGGCTCTTCTCCAGTGAATCCTTCCTTCTCATTAGGTGGACAAGATATTTGAGTTTCATCTTCAGGATCTGGCCTTCTAAAGAGCAGTCATGTCCTCTACGACTGACTGATTTGATCGTCTTGCAGTCCAAGGGACCTGCACAGTGGTGGGTTTCAAAATTTTTTAGAACCTCTTCTGTAAGTGTGGCCTGCTTTGTGGGAGTGGCTTGCCAGCCATGTGACTGGGTGGGCATGGCAACTTGTAAAATGTGGTGAAACTCACTTAACAATACTCTTGTTTAGCAACCAAAATGTTGGCTCATAAACTCTGGATTTTGAAGCACGCAAGTCTTAAAGCTATCAAGTTACAAGACCCTTGCACCCCTAACCCTTTAGAGAGAGAAAAAAACCCAGGGGTGTTCAAACTTGACAGCTTTAAGAATTGTGGACTTCAACTCCCAGAATTCCTCCTCCAGTTATGTTGGCTCAGGAACTCTGGCATTGAAGTGTGCAAGACTTAAAGCTGTCAAGTTACAAGACCCTTGCACCCTAACCTTTAGAAAAAAAAACCCAGGGGTGTTCAAACTTGACAGCTTTAAGACTTGTGGACTTCAATGCCCAGAATTCCCCCTTTCGCTGGGCAGGGGAGGGAGCTGGAACCAGTTCTAAATGGCACTATAGATTTGTGGAACCTCTTCTATAGAAGAGGTTAGAACTGGCAGGAACCCATCCCTGGACTTGCAGTCCAAGGGACTCACATTCTTTTAGTTGGTTATTAAGGTCCCCTAGACCTTAATAACCAACCAAGGTTTATCTTTGTCATCACTGAGTGCACCACTCAGATGACCCTGATGACAAAGATAAACCTCCAGGTGACCTTAAAAACTTGCTAAAAGAATGCAAATGAATAACTGTCTGCAAGGAGTATAAATCCTTCCATTTCTTACCATCCAGTCTTGGATGAGAAGCAAAATGTCATCAAACAAAAAACAGAAAGTCCAGTTGCCGCTATGAAAAAGCACCTTTGGGACAACCTTGACCTGGGTGACTAAGAAGTTCATAGACATTTAATGTTTCTTGTCTATAATAAGATGTCGTTCACATTTGTTACAATTTCTAGTATCTGTTTAAATGAAATAAGAAAAAAGGAAAGGAAGTAAACTGCTCTGCTCAGTGAGTCATTCTCCCACTCATAACAATTCATCCAAGGAGATCTCTTTCTATTGTGCCAGTTAGTAGGTCTAATTTCAGATACTTAATACAGTTGCCTCCTTTTGAAAGAAGAGCTTTTAGTTATGAATCATATAGCTGCAACAAGGTAGATATATCCCATTGGACTGAATGGGACTTTAACATAATCCTTTTTATTAAGTATGAAATGTCCAGCTTACTAAATCAGTCAGTTACAATGGAAAGTAGCTTTACAACATTCCTTTCTTGCTATCTTATCTTGCACCTGCAGGATGCCCATTGATAATACCATTTTCATGTTACACAAGCAGTCAAATAATTTGATTGTTCTGTGCTTCAGAGAAATGCTTTAAGAATGAAGACTGTGGTGTCTTCCGGTGGGATGACATTTTTCATGTTTGTTGCTGGTGAGTTTTGAAATCTTTGGCTTTTATAGTATTTCTTTTCTTCCGCTCTTCATAGAACTAAAGATTGCTGTGTGTTTCTTTCATTGCATTATTCCCAGCTTTGTCCAGATGCAAACTTCTTTCAAGTGTATTTTCCAAAGTTAACATGTACCATTCTATTTGGTGTTATAATGAAAAGATTCAGCCATACTGAATTCAGTAGATAGGTTCTCTCTCTCTCTCTCTCTCTCTCTCTCTCTCTCTCTCTCTCTCTCTCTCTCTCTCTCTCTCTCTCTCTCTCTCTCTCTCTCTCCCTCCCTCCCTCCCTCCCTCCCTTTCCCTCTCTTTCTCTGTGTCTCCATACAATTGCATCTCTGTCTTCTGAGGTCATAGGTAGTAAGGCAAAAGGCAAGAGAGAACTCTGTTATGCTTACCTTTTTATTTTTTAATGATTAATAAAAATTTAAACAATATTTGATGCTTATTGATTCTTAACTGAACAATTGTGTCTGCTAGGTCTCCTTAAAATAAGTTTTCCCTAGATATGTTATAAAGTGTATTGTTTACTAACTTCAAGTCCTCAGTAGTAATACTTCTATAATAAGAACTTCCATTGTTTGTTATGATTTAAAGAGATTACTACAATGCCTACTTATATGCAACTTATATGCAATAAACAATACATACCAGGATTTTGAAATTGAAGTGACATTAACTGGAAACTTTCAGATAGTTAACATTTATTGTATTCGCTTAAGTATTTTGAAAATGTTCTGTGATGAAGACAAAACAGCATCTTGAAAAGAAGGGAAAGGCCTGTGTAAGTCATATGATGAGCACTTGGTTAGTAAAGGAAGCAAGCTCTGGACCTGTTTTTCAAAACCACAAAGTAGTTGCATCAAGACTCAGATAAGCTTTTGAGCACTAAAGTTTGGAAACCAGATCCAGAAGCATCTTTGCTGTCAAGTGGAGTAACTCAAAAATATTTTCAAGGAGTACTATTTGTATAGGGCAAGGGTTTTAACCAAAGGCATTATACAGAGATATTAGAAAAGCCACACTATCAAAAAGTCTTGGACTTTAAGAGAGCTAATTTAAATAAACTTAGAGAGAGCTTGCGAAGCATTCCATAGATGAGAATCCTCAAGGGGAAAACAACTCAAGAAGCTTGGGAAACTTTGAAAAGTGAAGAAATAAAATAACAGCTCTCAAAAGAAACCAACATGGCTGTATAAAGAACTCTCTGACAAATTGAAAGACCAAAAGGTATAAAAAGTGGAAAAGGGGGCACATAACTAAGGCAGAATATCAGCAAATAGCCTGAGCTGATGATGAAGTAAAGAAAGCTAAGGCCCACAATGAAGACAGGCTTGCAACAAAGTAAAAAATAACAAAAAAAGCTTCTTCCAACATGTTAAAAACAAGAAAAAAGTCAAGGAAACAATTGGTCCATTGCTGGGAGAAAGTGGCAAGAAGGTGACAAGCAATAGGGAGAAAGCAGAACTATTTCACTCATTTTTTTTGCATCTGTCTTTACACAAAGGGAAAAAAAAACAGTCCAACCTATCAAAAAGAGCACAACAAAAAACAGATTAGTAACCCAAGTTAAAATAGGGAGGAAAATGATAAATGAGCACCTGTCTTTTTGAACTAGATGAGTTCAAATCATCATGGCTGGATGGATTACACCCCAGGGTTTTGAAGGAACTGGCAGACGACATCTCAGAAACACTGAACTATAGCTTTCAAAGATCCTGGAGTACTGCGGAACTGCCAGGGGACTGGAAAAGAGCTGATGTGGTTCAAATCTTCAGAAAAGGGGAAAAATAGATCTAGGAAACTACAGACCTATCAGCCTGACCTCAATACCAGGGAAGATTCTGGAAAAGATAATCAAGCAACGAATCAGCAAACACCTAGAAGTAAACAAAGTAATAACCAATAGCCAACATGGCTTTGTCAAAAACAGTTCATGCCAGACTAATCTTATTGCATTCTTTGACAAAGTGATAAAATTAGTGTCCCAGAGAGATGCTGTTGATATAATTTACTTGGACTTCAGTAAGGCACTTGATAAAGTAGATATAACCTACTACTAGATAAAGTAGAAAGATGTGGGTTAGACAGCATCACCACCAGATGGATTCATAACTGGCTGACCAACCACACTCAACATGTAGTCCTCAATGGAACTGCATCTAAATTGAAGGAAGTATGCAGAGAAGTACCCCAAGACTCTGTTTTAGGCCCAGTACTCTTCAATATCTTCATCAATGATTTTCATGAAGGGATGAATGGAGAACTCATCAAATTTGCAGATGACACCAAGCTGGCAGGAATAGCCAATGAAGATAGGCTTAAGATACAGAAGGATCTTGAGAAACTTGGACATTGGGTGCTATCAAACAAAATGAAATTCAATGGTGAAAAAAGTGAGGTTCTACATTTAGGCAAGAAAAGCAAAATGCACATGTACATTGCTCAATTGTGGTACGTTGCTGAATAGTAGTAACTGTGAGAGAGATCTTGGCATCCTAATGGACAATCATTTAAATATGAGCCAGCAGTGTGCAGCAGCTTCCAAAAAAAGCCAACACAGTTCTAGGCTGCATAAACAGAGGGATAGAATCGAGATCATTTGAAATGTTACTACTACATTATAATGCCTTGGTAAGGCCACACTTGGAATACTGCATTCAGTTTTGGTCACCACAATGTAAAAAAGATGTGGAGACTCTATGAAGAGTGCAGAGAAGAGCAACAAATATGATTAGGGGACTGGCGGCTAAAATATATGAAGAATGGTTGCAGCAACTGGGTATGTCTAGTTTAATGAAAAAAAGAGCTAAGGGAGACATGATAGCAGTGTTCTACTATCTGGGGGGTTGTCACAAAGAAAAGGGAGCCAAACTATTGTCTAAAGCACCTGAGGGCAGAACAAGAAGCAATGGGTGGAAACTAATCAAGGAGAGAAGCAACTTAGAACTGAGAAGAAATTTCCTGACAGTTAGAACAATTAATCAGTGGAACAACTTGCCTCCAGAAATTGTGAATGCCCCAACACTGGAAGTCTTTAAGAAGATGTTGGATAACCATTTGTCTGAAGTGGTGTAAGGTTTCCTCCCTAGGCAGGGGGTTGACCTAGAAGACCTCCAAGGTCCCTTCCAACTCTGTTATTCTATTCTATTCTGTTCTGTTCTATTCTATTCTATTCTATTCTATTCTATTTTATTCTATTCTATTCTAAAGACTGGATAAAATGCAGCAATTTTTGAAAAGGCTATTTGTTTTATTAACAATAATGTTTTATACAAAATTAAACAAATTCTATGTACAATTTGATATATGTTTAAATTAATATGCAATACATTTAAATTTATATTAGTACATTAATTTTAGTGTGTTTGTTTCTTTATTATTGTTTTAGAACTTTAATTATGTTATTTATTTGATGATTATTCCTGGTTTTCACTGATCGATGGATCATGTATTGTTGTCTTCTGTATTTCCTTTAAAAAAAGTTAAAATGTTGAGTGCCTCATCAAATTATTTCTATGGATCTACCTAATGAGATAGTTGGAAGGCAGAAATGGATCCAAATGAGTTAGAAATGAAAAACAGAGTGATCCATGAAGACATGAACATTTTTCTAAGAAATGACAAACAAGTGCAAAAGATGTTTTATTAATCTGATTTTCATATTATGGATGGGTACAATTACCCACTATTCAACTTCAAAATTTAGTTTTAGTTTTAAATCTAGAAAGATAATGACAATTAGTAAATAAGAAGATTGGGATTGGGGTGGAGCTTTGTAGGATACCTTAAGCCTCACATTTGACAGATCTTAGAAAAAGAATTTTAGTTCACCTTGACACCTTTAAGTTAATGCATGCACAACATAAAATAGTAAACTTATTAAATTCCCTTTCTGGATGTGCAAAGGAAACATATCTAATTCTGAAAATTTGGCTTACCTAGCACATGTGTGTGATGGGAAAGAGGAATTATGTTCAGATTAAATATTACAGATCTTGAGGGATGATAATAGATGAATATTTATTCATATATAGAATAATAAATACATTAGAATAATATATTTATTCATGTGTTTCTGTGTCCTTCCTGTATTATTTTTAGTTTTAGGACACTTGATAGACTAATTCACAAACTAGCCACACAGACTCATATCGGTCACTACTTTGTTGGTTGTTTATATGAACAGAGTAAAGGTTTTAGACAGTGAGGATTTCCATCTCATTTAAACATTTGCTTTTGCTGTGGTGGGATTTTACAAATTGCACTCGCAGCTCAGCTGTACCAGTGGGTGTTTGTTTTAGAAAATGGACTTGATATTAATTTACAAATCATGAAGGAAGGTTGCAATGACAACTATTAATTAGCTGGCACATCTGTCAGGAAGGTATTTCCACAAGCCTTGTCTTAAGTATTCTCCAGCCTCTTTCATTTTGAGAACCAATGCTAATTTTCCAAGCTTCCTAGCAATCATAGATGACTAGCAGTTAAAAAACCATCAGCCCTGTCACGTTTCCCAGTGAACAGAATCCCTTTCCAGATGGCCCATCATTTGGATAATGGACAGCCTACGGGGATAAAAATGTCACCTGTTGAAGCAAGTCAATGTTATTAACAAAAACACTATTCCTGAAATGAGCAGGAACCCACGGCACTGTAGCTTTATGAATTCATAGGGCAACTATTAACCTTTTCTGGGTTGCAAGAGGATTGCATTTTACTTCAAAGATTTTATATACCAAAAGAAAAAAAGAAAAAGAAAAGCTTTGCATATTCACAATTTTCTTTGTAACATATGCTATTTCTCCATGGATCAAGCTAATTGTCAATTAGACAGTGTATATATTATGTAAACAATGATATTAAAATAGATTCTACAGTAAAAATGAATATATTATTGGTAATATTAATATTATTATATAAAATGATGTATTTAAAAAGAGTTCACAATCATAATATGTGTGTGTATATCATACCTACCTACTTTCATACATACATGCATGCATGCATGCATGCATATATACATATATACATATATACATACACATTCCATCAAAAGGTTCTATGCTTGCATGTCTCTATAGCACTTAGCAATAGCACTTAGAATTATATGCTGTTTCATACTGCTTTACTGCCTCCTCTAAGCAGTTTACAGAGTCAGCATATTGTCCCCAACAATCTGGATCCTCATTTTACCAACTTTGGAAGGATGGAAGGCTGAGTCTACCTTGAATTCTTACATAGAAGGTTTATCTTTCTTCCTTCATATTTATGGATCTTAAATAATATGTTTGAATTACCAACTTTGGAAGGATGGAAGGCAGAGTCTACCTTGAATTCTTACATAGAAGGTTTATCTTTCTTCCTTCATATTTATGGATCTTAAATAATATGTTTGAATTGTAGAGATTTGCATACAAAGAGCTGATATTATTCCATCCATTCCAGTCTTTTACAACTGAATCACAAGTATAAAGGACTCTAGATATGTTAAAGGTTAACTCTATTCAAGCAAGATTGTAGAGAAATTGCACTGATATGGTATTACAATCCTACCTACTGTATATTAACCATTGTGGTGGAGAAAAACAGATTAAATTGTAGCATTTCAGAGCACTAACTTCCTCTTACCTAGAGAGGCTAGATATTTAACCTAGGAGCCTCAGATGACTGACTTCTCTTCCACAACAGGCAGTTTTTGATTTTGTTGGTGGATACATGTAACATGTACAATCCATCTAATCAATCTGTCACCCGAGTTCCTGTTGATTTGGGATTTGGATAATTATTAGGTAATTAATTGGAGATACAGATTTACAAAGCAAGATAAGCCACATGGTCAAAGCACTCCCAGATCCTGAGAGAAATACAAAGGCTTGCTTCAGAGATAATTATATTTAAGTTACATGAGTCTTTCCTAGGGTTGACTTTAAGATTATCTTTTTAAGCTCTGTGGAGAGCAGATTCCAAAATATTGTAGTGTCGCAGAGACTATGACTGAATTCATGGAGATATTTTTTTAAAAATTTATTTATAGTGGACAGAAATCACAGATTTATTCATTAATGTATATAGAAGAATTTTCTCAGAATGTTATTGAATTTGGCACTAGAAATATTAATTAAAGCACAAATTGGTGTATTGATTGCATTGTGGAAAAGACAGGCCTAAGAAGAGGAAAGCTTACAGTTCCTTTTTATAGACTTATATAAGTTACAAATAGATATGACTGGATATAGTAGTGAGGTATTAAAATGAATAAAAGAACTTTAAAAATGTAATTCAGTGATGAGAAAAGTAAGGTTTTGCATTTAGGCAAGAAAACCAAATGCAAAGGTATAGAAAAGGTAGAATGTGGCTCAACAATGGTAACTGTAAGAGGGATCTAGGAGTCCTAATGGACAACCACTTAAATATGAGTAAATTCTGTGCTGCAGCGGCTAAAAAGGCAAGCAGTATAGGTTGCATCAACAGAGGGATAATATCAGGATTCCATGAAGTGTTAATACTGCTTAATACTGCTTTGGTAAGATCAATTTGGAATACTGCATCCAGTTTTGTTCACCACAAAAAAGATATTGAGATTCTAGAAAATGTGTTGAGAAGAGCAACAAAGATGATTAGAGAATTGGAGGCTAAAACATATGATGAACAGTTGTATGTACTGGTTATGTCTAGTCTAACAATGAGAAGGACTAGGAGTGACATCATAGCAATCTTCCAATATTTGAGAGGCTGTCACAGAGAAGGGGAGGTGTCAACTTATACTCCAAAGTGTCTGAGGGCAGGACAAGAAGTAACATGAAAACTTATCAAGGAGAAATCCAATTTAGAACTACAGAAACATTTCACTTCTACCCTCAACTCACTTCCATATTCCACCATATCTTCACTTTTCAATCTAGAAAAAAGACAATGAGACGGCTGTGTTTTTTGGGAATCCATTAATATGAGGAACCAAAGCAAATAAACCAAAGCAGTTGGACTTGTCAATTCCAGAAGCATGCTGCAGTCATAGAAGCACTTCTAAGATTTAGAAGTTTTAGATGTTCACTGAAAATTAGCAATTTTCATTTTAATAATCCATGTGATGATCAAGGACAACTATAACTGATTAACCATAGATTATTAAGATACAGCTAAATGGTACAATATCTTCAGATGGTGCTGTTACTTCCTAAAGCCCTATAATGGGAGTGGAATGGGGACTAACCCAACATTCCACTATTACAAAGGACAATACAGCCAAACTAGATATTCATTAATCCAATTCCATCTCATTAATAAAACAAAAACAAACACAAGTAAAATTTAAGGATAAATGCATGGGGGCACACTTTGGGAAAAAAATAAAACAAAATAGCAACTGGTTAAGGATGGCTAATTAGCTTAATATATTTATATCATGCTGTCAGCAAAGACTGACTTCTGGAAGTTAATTATCCCCTTTCAATAGTTGCTACCTTCATTTTAAATAATAATGACAAATTATTGATATGCAAATGTACAATTTGTTTTGGCTCCAGCTTCTCTTTTAGACTACACATTGAAAAAAATATATTTTGTGCACTGCTTTTTCTTTTTAAAAAATGTGCAAAGGATCAAATATCACTTGTTAAACAATAACAAAAATAAAATATAAGCAACATAGAGTAATATGGTCTATAAAAATGTTTGGAGGAAATGATATAATAACTATAACTCACAGTTTTATTCTTTCTGCCCTTAAAATATACAATATAGGCAAAAAGGCATTTGCAGTCATTTAAATAGCAAAAAGGGTGGAAGAGGACAAACATTCATCTGCTAGTAATGTTAACATAATCAAAGAACAAATTCTCTAAGAATATGCCCTTTTTAAGCTCTGCCACATGTCACCCTCTATGTGTTATTGGATTAAAATGCATAGCCTGATTTTAAAATGACAATAACTATTATGTCATGTGCCAGTTTATTATTTCTTGTGCAAGAGCTTATTTTCATAGCCCTTTCACAGAAATCTGAAAGTGCTCCTTTAATTTATCTTCACAATATAGTTTGGACTAAGAATGAATGAGAAGCTTAAAGTCACCCAATCTGTTTCAAAGGCGGATAGGGAATTGGAAATCCAACATTTTTTAGCCTCTACATTTTATTGTATTTACAATTAATTTTAATTCTGTTCACTTCCAGAAGACGCACTATATCACTGACAATATACAAATATTTAAAATAAATAAATCCCATTAATTTAATTCATATCACTACTTTGCCACACAAACACCATTAATACATTATAGTTGTCAATCAGGAAATAAAGACTTTTCTGCTGAATCCATTCTTATGAATTAAACACTGCTGCCTTAATTGGTCATTTACTAGAAAAGACTTTGAAATATTTATTTAAATCTATTTAAATTTCACTGCTATGAATAATGCAATGCTTATTCATGTCTTCGGTGATATCCATAAAACAGTTTATCTATTGTATTCCTCCCCTGGAACTGTGTATTCATCTAGGTGCTCTGGAAACATAACCCTCTCTTCTTCACTTCTGCCTGAATTATTTATTATTATTTATTTTATTTTATTATTTTTATACACTTAAACCAATGAAAAGCTTTCTTCAGTTCTTATTCATGTTGTTACCACCATGATCAAATTGTTCGTGTCTATTGTTTATCATCATTATCTTAAATATTTTAGACTCTCAAAATATTTAATCTTCAGTTGAGATACCATTGCACAAAGTGAAAATTTTGTTTTATTATATCAAGAGATTTCTTTGAAGATGTCAGATTAGTAAGCTGTGGTCTGCCAGTGGCAGCAGATTCGAACAGTGTGGAGGTTGGGGAGGAAGATGGACCAATCCTGGAGTCTGGGGAAGGTTCTGATGAGTGCTTAGTGTCAGAGGCAGAGATGGGGCCAGGGCCATCTGAAAGTTATCAGCTGCCTTCGGAGTCAGACATCAGTGAGGCAGATGAACAGCTGGAGTCTGTTCCCAGTGTGCGCATGTGCAGAGTTATCAGGCGAAGGGAACAGCTAAAGAACAGGGGTCGACTTGGGAGTAAAGCCACAGGTAGATGATGAATGGCCCCTCCCATAGGGAATAAAAGAGGAGCAAAAGGATGGGCTTTTGCAGAAAACAATTTGTTCATTTCTGCATTCTTGCCAACTATTGTGGTATCTCAAAGATATTGCCCTGGCCACTCTCCAAGCCTGATAAAGGTCAGTAATTGTGAACTATCTTGAAAGAATATGGGCCAGGACTTTGCTGGGGAAGAATTCACTGTAAATTAAATAAAAGGGGTTTATCACGATGAGGACTCAGCTTCGTGCTGCTGGGGAAGCCTAGGTCAGAACAGTAAATACCAATATCAACTATTTATTATATTTTATTTATTTAACTAACTTATATGGTCATTCATCTCACAACAGCAATTCTGGGTGGCCTACAATGTTTTCAACCAACTGTTACAAACAATAACCCACCATGTCCAAGTTGAACATTATAATAATAAAACCATATCAAACATACAGTGAAGCAGCCAGATAGTGAAAGTATGTTTCTGCCACTACTACATAGCCTCACAAGGTTAGGGCCATCTAGCTCTCCATGGGGGTGCTATTCTATAAACCAGGTGCTGTCACAGTTAAAACACAATTCCTTGGTTCAATGTGATTGCTAAATCTGTTCTAGATTTTTCTGCTAGATCTGATGCAAAAGCATTGGGGAAAATATTGTCCCACCAGTAATCTTTTTTTTTTTTTTTTTTTTTTTTTTTCTGCTTTAATTATATTTTATTCAATTTTCAATTTTCACATTCCATTTGCAATCATTTATACACAGGGTATTTACTATAAGAAAAGAAGAAAAAAAAAAGGAAAAAAGGAATAAAACGAACAGATAAAAAGGAAACACAACTCATCATTCCCAACCCCACCTAACCCTTGCATCCTCCATACACCCCATCTACCCCCTCCAACTTTCCTTTCTCCCTCTAACACTCCCCTCCTACTTCCCTTTCCCCTCAAACCTTCCTTCTCCCCTTACTCCCCAGACACCCTCCTTACATACTCCTTACATTCCCCTTACTCCTTCCTTACTCCTCCCTCTTCCTTCCCTCTACCTCCCTCCTTGGTGTATGCCTTTATTCGAGTGTTGTTTGATCTAATAAATGTAAAATGAACCAAGGAAAAAAAAAAAAAAAGATAATAATAATAATAATAAAAAAAGGAACCACCGTATATAAATACATTCTTGTTCTTATTAAGATTATGTTAACCCCCCCCCACCCCACCCCCCACAATCCCCATCCCTAATCCTCCCGGCTTCCCAGGGCCCACACCTGGCACTACCTTCTATCTAAAATATCTTGTATACATATGGATTAAAAAATAAAAGTAATATATAAAAAAGAAAAAAAAAGAAACCACTCTTTGTGTTGATCTCAGCCCCCCATCTTTATCTATGCTTAAATAGTATAAATCATTCTATCTATATTTTATTCTCGTCTCTTACTTCTTTGCTATTTACCCCGATCTTCTGTAGACTCTCCCGTTCCCTTCCTAAACCTCATGATCCCTTCCAATAAGATTTAAGCAGCATAGTTCCTGCCATATATTCAAATATAACTTTACAGACAAGTAATCAAACTTTCCCTTCTAGTAAAATTTAAACAACGTGAATGATCTTTCTTTACCCCTTTTTCAAACCGTAATTCAAAATAATCTAACCAGATTTCCCCTTCTTAGTAAAGTTAAGCAACATAGATCAGATATTACTTTACACAGGAATCAATTTCTATCTTAAGATAATTCCAACCGACTTCCCCTTCTAGTAGAATTTAAATAACTTAGTTCATTCCACATGCATTTTACTCTCATCCCCCACTTGTCTGATATTTACCACTATCAAATTTATGCTAACATTTGTTTAAAATATAGCTCAGAGCGATTTGTAGCATGAATCATTCCACATATTCCAGTAATACTTTCAACAAGAGTCAGTTAACCTTCTATTTTAAGGTAGTCGCTTCTAACAAAGTTTAAACAACATAAATCATTCCGCATTCTTTTTACAGTTATCTTAAGATAATCCCAAGCGGCTTCCTGTTCTAATAAGCTTTAAACAACGTAAATTTTGCCCTCTTCCCTTGCTTGTCTGGTATTTACCACAAATAACATAATTCATTCCACATACATTTTACCCTCATCTCTTGCTTGTCTAATATTTACCACTATCAAATTTATACTAGCGTTTATTTAAAAAGTAACTATAACAACCAACTTTCCCTTCAAATAAAAGTTAAATAGCATGGATCATTTTCAAATAATACTTTCAGCAAGAGTCAGTTAACCTTCTATTTTAAAATAGTCCCATCTAACAAAGTTTAAACAACATAAATCATTCCGCATTCTTTTAACCACTATCAAATTTGTGCTAACGTTACTTTAGAATCTAGCTCAAAGTAGTTTCATCCAGCTTTCCCTTCTGATAAAAATTAGTCCACTTTTTCTACCGGAGAGAGGTCTCAAACCCCCATTCAGTCCTCAACTTTAGGAAGTCTTTTGAAGTATCTAAATTCTCGATCTGCGTTCTTCTGCTTCTCCGAGAGAGGAGGGGCTACCCCCTCCATCTTGCAGCCGCATGGCCAGCCGTTTGCTTTCTCCTTCCGCTTGTCTCTCCTCTCTTCCGAGCGCGTCAGGAAGTCCCGCCTTCAGAATCCTACAATAGAAATCTTGAGCCTCCGAAATAGAGTTAAGACGAAATCTTTGATTCTCAAATGTAACCGTGATGCCGGCAGGGGCCTCCCATCTGTATCGAATCTGTTGACTCCTAAGCTCTTTAGTTAAAAAGGCGTAGTCCCTTCTTGCTCTCAATATCTGGAAAGGAATCTCTTTGAAGACAATCAGGTCCTGGTCATCAATTCGGAGCCTATTATTATAAAAATTTTGCACAATCGCGTTTCTAGATTCTTTTGTAGAGAAATATATAATTATGTCCCTCGGGAGCTGTCGCTGTTCCGCTATCAATGAGTTCTGGCGATAGATTTTCCGAATCTGCCAATCAAAGTTAAGTCCCGGGCTTCCCAGCGCGTGGCTGAAGGCTTCAGCAAAGGTCTGTTTTAAATTCTCTTGCTTCTTTTCACGGAATCCTCTGACTCTAATTGCAAATGCCTTCCTATTAAAATTTAGTATCATAAGCTGTTCTTCGTTATTTCTAATTTTTTCTTGTAAAATTTGAATATTGGTAGTCAAATTAAAATTAGCCTTCTCCAGACTTTCCAATTTGTTTTCTATTTCAGCAGAGTAATCTGACAGGGCAGACACAGCTGCAAAAGTATTCGCCTTCATTTGATTAACTTTAGATTGTAAATCATCAAATAATTCCAATACAAATTCCCTGATTTCTTTCTTAAAAGCGTTAAGCATTTTAAGGAGATATTCCTGTGTTAAAAGTTCCTCAACAGAAGACATAGGAGACAAAGGCTGTGTTTCCAATGAAAATTCTTTAAATTCTTTTGTAGCAAGACGCTTCTTTGATTTGGATGGCATAATAAATAAGCAAGTAAGCAGAGCTTCGCTCCCCTCTATTTCCAAAAAAGAAAAATTTATTTTCTTAAGGAGCAGTCTGCAGGAAGATAACACCGGCTAAGTATATCAATCATCCACGGAGAGAAATCGCCATTTTGAGGTCTAATTAGACAAAGAAGTCTCTAAGACGAATGGTGCTGGTATTTACAATAGTACTAAAAACATAAATCTCACAGGGGTGGGACCCGCCCGTATCAATTCTAGCTTGAAAAAAAAACTTTGTCTTGTCCTGGGGGGGGGGCTAGCCTGTCTGGGGCTGCCAAAAAAAAGGCAGCTGAGAAGAAATGGCTGGAGATAAGAGCTCCGCTTCGGCCGGAACTAATCTCTTTCCACAGCCAAAAAAGAAAAAAGGCTGTGGTTTACGATTAGATCCTAACCTACGGGGCTATTCTCCCTGCCCCTTTCTTAGCCAGAAAGGGGTGCTATCTATGATCTTATTTAGATATACAGACCAGATCTCTGAGGAGCTCGGTGGAGCCCTCCTCGGCAACAGGCCACGCCCCCCGGAAGTCGTCCCACCAGTAATCTTGTCCTATGCCTTTTAAGTGACAACCAGCACCTTGACTTGGCCCTATGCCATTCAGGTGAGAATCAGCACCTTGAATTGTACTTTGAAGCTTACTAGAAACTAGTTCAGCAAATGGAGGAACAGTGTTATGTGGGCATAGTGAGAGATGCCAAAAGCTGCCCAAATCATTTATTCTGCACCAACTGCAGCTTCTCAATGTTCTTCAGAGACAACCCCATGTACAGTCTAGTATAATAATACAGTGGTGAGACAACTAAGGCATGAATCTCTTTGAACAAAGTCTTCTGATTCAGAAATGCATGCAATTCCTACACATGTGCAACCTGTCTCTGTCACTACTACAGACATTGTTGACACTTTCTTTTTAAGAAAGCTTAAGGAGAAAATTGCACAACTTTAACTGGGGTGCTGCACTTCCAGGAAGAGATAAAGGTAGAAAAATCTTTGGAACCAGATGCCCTTAAAATTCAATTTTTACATAAATCTCTACCCATTTAATAATTTTTCAAAGTAACCCTCAAAGGATTACTTTGAACAGGGCCACAAACTATCTCTCTGTGGATGCAATAAAGGAAATAGTTATGTCATTCATCTGAAAATCAGGGCATAAGCATGATCTGATCCTAGACAACACTTGCTCTTTACTCCAAGCAGCAACTGAGACCTCAATCAAACAGTGTACCAGATTCTTGAAAGAGACACAATGGCTCAGCAGGTAAAGATGTTGAGCTTATCAGACAGAAAGCTGACAGCCTGGGATTAGAGACCCAAGTACAGTGTGATGGAGTGAGCTCCTTATAAGTCTTGGGAACTCCACTATTAACTTGGTCACAGATTTGAACATTTCAAGTAAGGAGATTGCTATGCTGGTACACAAGCAGTAATCTTTTCTGAACTCTATAGACCAATTTCACACACAGGGCTCATACCTGGAAATTTGCAGAGCAATGTAATAAAAACCATCAAATATTTTGGGTAATAAGAGTATTTTTTGAATAAATTATGTCTTTTAAAGTCCAGTTCATGTATTATAGTTTCATTTTTCTCTGTCAAACTGATAAGATATAAATTATCAATAAAAGTGCCTTATCTCTATTACTGCCACTTTAATTCATTAGACTTAATGCCTCATTCCATAGACTTAATAAAAACCAAGATTTTTTGTCACAGTACATGTTATCTAAATATTCAGTTCAAGGATAATATGTCACATGAAACTGCTGAATTGTTATTTGGTCATATCTCAGTGTAAATATATGGATACAATGTATGGATATTGTAAATGTCCTATGCAATTTTAATGTCCCTATAAGATCCAGTACCCCCTCTGACAGTTGATCTAAAATTATTCTAAGTTGTGTTTACATAAAACGTAATCTATTAAAGTACTTCTTTTGGGTAGGTATGCAAGAAATTGTAACCTTTATCACCAGGACATTGACTTTAAAAGCCAGAATAAATTTATTATCGTAGTCTTTTTTTATAGAAAGTGTTGCCATTCATAGATGACAGAATACTGGATAATCTGGAGCACAGTTAATTAAAGAGTTTATAAATATGAATTTTACCAACATTATACATCCATAAAATATACATAAAATGTTTTATTGTTCTACCTTTAACTACAAAACTTTTTATACTGTGATAAATTCTCTACATTATCTTAACTAAGGAGCGTAGCACAACTTCCATCACAGAATCAATGGGAGTTAACAGTCTAAGTACAATAAATGCACCTATTTCCTTCTTAGTTTATGTGCAGGAAGAACACACTACAGGAATAAAAGCTTGCATTGCTCATCATGAGCTCTTCCTTCTCTTTGTTTTATCCCTGGGACTTTAAGACATCCTGAAGAGCAGTGCACCATATCTGGTTTCCAATTGTAAAATGATAATACTGAGAGCATCAGCATGTGGGTATGTGGATGTCTTTGGAGAAGGTGGGAGAAGAGGAAGGAAGAGTTTGCAGCCCAGGGACTACAGTAGCTGCCAGTTCAGCAGGCAACTGATTGTAAAGGAAAAGCTAGCTTAGACAAGTTGAACAAGGAGAAACAGAGCCCAGTACCTTAATCACTCCAGCAGTAATACTGAGATGCTACAACCAGCAGCTGGTAAACCTTCCTCTTCCCACTCCAGCACACACTGAGAAACTGCTAAGCTGCAGTTTCAGCAGCAATTTAGAACAGCAGCTGATAGTAACAGAAGCCATCTTGAAGGTGGCTAAAGACTTTGGTATAAGCTCAAGTAACAAAAAAGAAAGGATTTTTTTTTAAAAAATAAGATATATGTGTAGGCATAGAAATTAGTAGCAATAGCAATAGCAGTTAAACTTATATACCGCTGCATAGGGCTTTCAGCCCTCTCTAAGCAGTTTACAGAGTCAGCATATTGCCCCCAACAATCCGGGTCCTCATTTTACCCACCTCGGAAGGATGGAAGGCTGAGTCAACCCTGAGCCGGTGAGATTTGAACAGCCGAACTGCCGAATTGCAGTCAGCTGAAGTAGCCTGCAGTGCTGCATTTAACCACTGCGCCACCTCGGCTCTATATAGTATAGGTGTGGTATAATATAGCACACACTAATAGTAAGTGGTAAGGTAGGAAATAAGTTTTTTTTTTTTTTTTAAGTAAAGCCTTCCTTAGCAGGAAAGATAAAAACTGTGATTGTGGGTCTGTACCATTTTCCAAAATAACTTTTTCGTACATCAATTTTGGGGACGGGAGAATTACTGTATATATGCTTATTACAGGATATCCCTATCAAATTCTTTCTGCCTCGTTAATGAAGGCAAACTTGAAAAGATTCAGTAGAGAAACAAAAGGTGTAGCTACAAGTGTTAAACATAGGACCTGTGAAGGTTCTTCAGGCTAATAGCATTTTTATTGCAATGATTAATTCATTTCCAAGAAAGATAATTTTTAGATATTACAGGTGACTGAATCACATACCCTCAAATTATATGTGTTTTATATGTTTTTATATGTTGTTTCTATATTTAAATTCATACATCCTGTTGTTTTCATTATTTCTATGAGCTTCAAAAGATTTTTTAAAAATGTTTTTTCCAGGGTATTTTGAAACCAAGATCAGTCTTGGAATTCTAAAACAATGTCATAATGCGATATGAATGTGTACTAGAGGACAAAGAGCAAATTCTTTATTATACAACCAGTTGGGTTTGCAGAGAAGTCATTCTCTTTGACATTTGGTAATTGCCACACAGACATTGTGATTCCAAGACCTCAGGTAGACAGCATAAAAGTTTCTTGTTACAAGAAATGCATATCAATTAGGACAAAGAACTTGGCAAAGTCAGGACTGCAGCAAAGAACAAACCTTTTTTCTCCTTCTTCTTTTCAGTCTGTTCTTGATTTACATATATCCAGTTTCTTCCTTGTTGTTGATCATGGTAAGGGGAATAACCCAGTATTGGAATTCATAATGTCTATCTTATGTTCATGCCAAAAGAAGGACTACATTTTTTTTCTTTTTATGATCCTGTAGTTCCTATTCACTGGATAGAATGGAGTGTTTCCTAACTGGATGCTCTTCCTGATGCCTATGCAGAGTTTGCAGCAGGTGTGTGTGTGTGGGAGTGTGTGTGTGTGTGTGTGTGTGAGAGAGAGAGAGAGACCGAGGGAGGGAGGGAGGGAGAGCGCAGAGAAGCATCTGCTGCTACCTAGCATTAAACTCTCAACCTTTCAAGTGGGAAGGGAGCATCTTCATCACTAGGCCACCACACTTCTCAATAAAAGAAGGAGCGCTATATTATAAGAACACATTTCCAACATGTCATGAATCTACCAACTGCTTATCTGCCTTATTTACAAGACATATAAACTAACCAGTGAATTTATCTAAAGATCCTCATATCTTGAGCTATTAGTTTTCCGTGCTTCAAAATACTATATTTCTTGATTCTATTCTTACTCACACTGATTTTGTTTTTCAAAACAGTAGTTCTATTTCCAGATTGCAAATTTTATCTATTGCTTTCTTTAAAATAGTCAATGGTTATGTTCACATACCCCACTAAGACTTAAAACCATAAGAGCTGAATTCATATGTTTTACTAACCACACATCTAACTTCATCCATTGTATGATGTGTCAAGGTTTTTTTTGGAGGGGGGGTTATGTTGTGTGAAACCAGCCTCTGTTTGGGGTCAGTGTAAAACTGATGGGTCAGATTGAAAAATAATTTATATTATTCTGGAAATCAGAGGACTGATGCTGAGAACTGAACTATTAATAATCTAATAAAAACTCTTGAAGAAACTTCTTTACTTTTGTTTTGAAGGAAAATTTTGAAGACTTATGACTGAATAGACAAGACAATTGAGGAAGACAATTTTATATGGACAATGAGAGCATGTAAGAATCATGGATACAACTTCCAATCATCACCCACTATGCATGACCAGAAGGAGAATATATTGTACAAAATTTTTAAAGAATGAAAATTTTCTTAGGCCTACTTTTCTCCTTATGAAGTTTATTTGCCAAGAGGATGGCTTTTGTTTTTATACTGACCTATCTAAAAGCATGATAATAATAATAATGAAATCAACATAATGGAATTGCAAGCATTACAAGGGAAAGGTTTTTTTGAACAAGAAGTTAAATTAATAATTTAGCTGTCTTGTTCTATGATCAGGGTTATACGAATACCATCCACAACACATACTTCATTGAGATAAAAGATTTTGGCATAAATAAATGGTGGCCTGCAAGTAACTCTCAATATTGTCATCACATCATAAGGCAATTTTTGCAGGACACTTTTTTTCCTGAAAAGAACCAGCACAAACTTATTTCCTTTATTAAATAAGGTAGCTCATTCATCCAGGACATCATTGCAGATTATGAGAGATGAAATGAATTCATGTGACATAAATTAGAAAGAAATGTATTGCAAATGCCAGATGCTGAAAATAGTAAAATATTCATGTGTCTCACAGGCTGGTGCTTTGCTTGTAATCACAGCTATCTAAATTATAGGAAATAGAGTGTGTGTAGCAATCTTCGCTGCTATTTTTAAGCAAGCAAAATTAGATGAAGTATCTTGCAAGCAGGAGTTTAAAGGAAGATTAGACTTCAATATTCAATTACAAAAATATATCCTATGTTTATTGATTCCTTAGGAATATTATCAAAAGATCCATGTCTGCAATCCTAATTCTATGCCAAAAGCTACTCTTCCAGGTTTTCACTTGAAACAACAAAAGAGAAAGACGATAGAAATGAATTTATGTGATATCATCAAAAAGGCCAGAGGGACTGGATCAATGCTAAACTCTGACAGAGTTATGAAAAGCTGTTCCCAGAGCCATTCCTTAGTTGCATTTCAAACAATGATGTAAATGTCACTAGAAATAGAATGCATGTGTGCATGAGTTGATCTGTGATACTACAGAAATAGTTGGACATGCCCTTGACAAAATTATATATTTAATAAAAACAATTCATGGAAATAAACATGACTATTACAAAGTACAATTTTGGATCTGACCATTGTTATGAAAGTTGTGCAATTTTATTAGCAGTCATAGTACCTTTCATGCATTTACATCAATGTCAGTTTATTCAATCAGGAAAATTATTAATTTGTGTTAGGGACATTCAAAGGTTGAGATGGGCAATAGGGGATCTATTATTTTTGATTTGATCTTACTATCAAGAATGACATGGTTGAATATATTAAAATGACAAACTTTGGGTGCAAGTGATTATGCATTGTTAGAAGTCTTGATTTTAACAAAAATGTTTGAAAAAATATCAAGCTGGATATCTGGATTTTAGAAAGGTAAATTTTAACCAAGTAGGAGAATCTTTGTTTTTAATTGGGTCCCATGAAACTTTGAAAGAATCTATGAGGATTTGTTTCCCATATTGTTTTTGTAACACACTCTGTGCCACAGGAATCTGACTTTCATTCAGAACCAATAAAATATAAGTAAGAATTATTTTCTCTCAAGCATATCTGTGTCCTTTTTTTTTTTTTCATTTATTTGATTTTTTTCAAATAGCAATACACAAGTGTAGTAGTAATAGTAATTCACTGACCAATGGCCATGAATTTTGAAATCCCTTCAGAAGAGTGCAGTAACTATCACAAACCTAAAAGGTAGTGGTGGGTTACGACCAGTACGCTCCGATACAGGAGTACTGGTGCCTGCCGGGAGCACCAGGTATTGTTCTGGTATGGTGCTTCGGAGGGCCCACTCATCTCCCTGCACTCCTTACTGGTATATGAAGTTTTTGGGGCTTCCGCACATGCGCACAGAGCGTATGGCACCTGTGCAATGCTCCACCAAGCAGCTGCAGCGTCATGGAGGCGTTGCGGAGTGTTTCAGGCAGTAAGTATGTATGCGCATGCTGTGTGCTTTCATGTGGTGGACACCCGGCACTGTTGCACTGCACTGGTTGCAACGGGATTCGGAATCCACCACTGCTAAAAGGTATACTTTTTCTATGAGCACTGAAGGTTTGTCACTGGAGATTTAAGACATTAAATGTCCACTTCAGTATTTTTATACAGGAGCATGAAATAATGAATTGTGTTATGTTTAATATGTTGGTAACAATTTTCTCAGAATACTTCTGTAAACCTTCTACATAAAGAATAACTGGAACCTATCCTCCATATCCTAATATTCATGTCCACTAACAATTTTGAAGAGAATTTGGGTGTCATTAGTCACTTTTTGCTGTATATCAAATGTAAATTAAGCTAAGTTAAACTAAAATAAGATAAACTAAGCTAATCTTTATTGTCATTTTTCTGTATTCACAATGGCACACATTAAAATGAAATTCTGATACCCCACTCTCAAAAACTCACCAAACAATGTCACCACACAAAGAATAACAACAACAACATCAACAACAATATAATAGCAGCAGCAGCAGTATTTTCATTAGCTTTCTGTTAGAGTGAAAAAAATAAAATCAATAACAAAATTCCATTATTTCTCCTGAGATATATTATTATTTCTCACACAATCCATAAAAAGGATCTTCAATGAAAATAAGGTATGAGTGTAGTAACAACAAATCACACTCCCCACAATTTTACCAGTTTCCCATATGGAATAATATTCAGAAATTCTGACTTGAGGATGAACCTATTAATCCCAGAATCCAAGTACCCGATTCTCTGTTCATCAGAGGACAAATTTACTGTACATCTCCATGGATTGATACGGTCATATTATTAAATCAATAAAGATTCTGTTCTATTCTAGTCTGTCAATGGATGACTTTGAATCATGGACAAGCCAAGTTAAGTGCTTGTATTTTTTAGCAGTTAGACTTATATACTGCTTCATAGGGCTTTCAGCCCTCTCTAAGCAGTTTACAGAGTCAGCATATTGCCCCCAACAATCTGGGTCCTCATTTTACCCACCTCGGAAAGATGGAAGGCTGAGTCAACCTTGAGCCGGTGAGATTTGAACAGCCAAACTGCAGAACTGCAGTCAGCTGAAGTAGCGTGCAGTGCTGCATTTAACCACTGCACCACCTCGGCTCTCTTTACCGCATGTGCATTACAATTGGATCACTACATCAAAGTTCACCTAGCTCTTTATTTTTAAATTTTGGTAAGCTACTGCTGAACATTTCCCAATAACATAGAAGAAAACAAATCTACCCCCTCCCCTGCAAAGTGGTGGCTTAAGATGGTTGTGAAACTATCATACTTGTATTTTGCAAAATAATAAAAAAAAACTTTAATTTCCAAAAAAAGTTAAACTAAAATATGAACAAACTCTCCTATACTAGAATTCTTATTGGGAAAAGTTCAGTATGAAAGTGGTTTGCAAAATTTAAAAATAAGGAGCTAGGGAAACTTTGAAGTAATAATTGAATACTTGTTTTAGATCAATAGGCTTAAGAAAGGATTATCCATTGCCTAATTGATTTTTATGATTAATAATCTATTTCCAGATTCTGTAGGCAATCTTATTGCCTTTCCATTTTGATACAAACTCAGGAAGAATTTGGCTTTTATAGTTCATTTTGGGCCAGCAAGGAAGTGATTAATTCATTCAAGGTTGCAGACTATTTCCTAATGGAGAAAAAAAAGTATTAATTTTAGATGCCCACATCTTTCATCACTGCAGATTTGGACTATGTCTTGAGAAATCTGTATTATTCTATTAATTGGCGTAGGAAATTTCAAGATTTTTGAATAAACTAGCTTAATTCACACTTCCTGTATATTATTCAGGTCAGAACAGATATTTCTTAAATTAAATAGTGCAATTCTTAAATCCAACATATGAACACTTAAGAAACTAGACTATTTGAACAACCAATCAATAATGGAACCAATCATCTTCTCAGAAATAAAATATAGCACAAAACAAATGGCCAATCACATGACCAAGTAACCACACCAGCACACAAAACATATATAACCTAAGAGAAATAAAACAAGACACATCTTCAAAAATCCTTCCTTTCCCCACTATCCTGTCACAGCTGAAGAAGCTTCTGGGATAAGAAGTGAAACATATTCAACAGAAAAAAAAACAAGAAAGTTCAGTTGCCTCCTGAAAAAGCACCTTTGGGACAACCATGACCTGGATGACTGAGAATTTCTATAGTCTATTTTCTCACTGATTATGTTATCTAGCGTGGAAATGAACCATTGAGGAGCTAAATGGTAAGCTCGGAGAGCAAACTACTACCAAAAATCTAAAACCCAAGCTACAAGTATTTTCTATAATTTCAAAATGCAATTCTTAGCTTAAAAAAAAAAAGGGCCTTAAGGAAAAAATAACAGAAAATGAATCTTGCATACATAACTACATTCAATGAACAGTTTGCATTTCTATACTGTATAATATTTGTATCATAGAACATTACAAAATATGCAGATATAAAGGAAAACTTTAAATGAGAAAAATGCATATTTTATTCTACTTGGTTTAACATTGCGATATGATATGGAAATTTGACATTATGTTTAATGCACTCAAACTGACCCAAGTTAGAAATAAGTTGGTTTAGCCATACTTTAGAATTCAACTATAACCCATGTGATATCCCATATACTAGATATATGCACCAAGAATCACAATACAAAGAATAGGAAAACATCTATAAAAATCTGAAACAAAACAGATTGCATCAGTACTTTGCTTCTAATATATTCTTTGTAGATCTATATTTTAATTAATGTCTATATTGCCTTAAAAAAAACACCACAAAAATGCAATTAATTATCATTGTCACTTAAGCCAAATTTATTTTTCAGTTCAGAAATCCACAACCTCAGTATCCTTTCTACTGTCATTAGAATAGAATGATAACATCTCTGTGTTTGTATATTACATTTGACAGAGAAAAATATAAAACTCATTATTGACATTTGAAATTATAATGATCATTCAAAAATGTGCCAACTTTTAAAAAGAAAATGTCATAATTGTTCTATTTCCTGCAAAATTGGATGGAGTTTCTTTTCTTCTTCTAATGAGATCAGTTCTGCCAGGTTTCAGATAAACAAATACTTATGGATTAAAATGGACTTGATAGTTGTGGGAGGAGAGGTTGAGAAATGGATATGGTTATCTCTCTTTGCTTTTTTTTTGCAAGTAGTTGATAATCATAGGACACAAAACATAGGAGTGACCTTTGGTAATGCTATAAAAACAATAAGAACAATATTTTTATGAACATTCATATCTAGATTTGTCAAGATATATCACACTTTTGAATTTTAGGATTTAGGTTATTGTCTTCATTGCGTTGGCTCCATAAAAAGCAAGCTGGTTCTAAAGCTTTTTTTACCAAGATGTATTGAAAAAACACAGAAGTTTACAGTAGCCTTAACATTTTTTTAAAAAAATTTGCCTTGTATATGCAAAAATGTAACAAAACAAATATATATGCAACACAGACAAACACAGAGACAGATATACATACACAAACACATACATACGCACATACACATACACATACATACACCACACCGGACGGGGAGAGAGAGAGAAAAAGAAAGAGAGAGAGAGAGAGAGAGAAAGAAAGAGAGAACTCTGGTGGCTTATCTTGTTGCTTGAAAGGAGTGCTTTGAGTGATACTGCTTTGTTTTCCCAATTTTCAGAACCATTTTACAGGAGTTCAACATTACCACAGAATTATTGTCTTTCTTCATCAAGTGGAATTATCCTCCAATAGTGGAAAGGAAGGAAGGAAGGAAGGAAGGAAGGAAGGAAGGAAGGAAGGAAGGAAGGAAGGAAGGAAGGAAGGAAGGAAGGAAGGAAAATATTGTTCCTTCATTAAACCAAGTATTAACTACCATGTTGAGGCTGGTTCAATTTCCAAAGAAATTATCTGTGAAGCCAATTTTGCAGTTTCTTGTTATTTTTCTTCCACATTTTTTTCTAGCTAAACCTTAGTGGTACATCTTCACTTTACATAGAGAAGGCAAGACAGTCAATTCCTGATATTCCTAGACTGATGGACTAAGGATCCAATTCATAGAAGAAAAATTCCCATGTTCCTGTGTTGCACGGAGATACTTTCAACACTTAAACATTATTCATATAGATCTGTTATCTGAGAGCATACACACTGGATACTAGCACAGTCCTTATGCTAAACCTTATCCTGATGTATTGTTAGAAGATATGATATTTATAGGAAATTTGTATATTCACCACCATTTCTTCTTCACTGAACTGCACTACCACGTCTGACACTATAATATATTTGGTCATATCAAATATGATTTAAGTTATACACAATTATCAAGTTAAAATGTTTCATCTTGAATACAATCATTAACATAACAATGAAACTGCTTAAAAGCATGCCCAAGTGCTTCTATATAAATATTTAAAGCCAGAATAGTATTTTGCTGTTCTGAAACATATGCCTGTTTCTCCTCCCCTGCCCCTTGTTAATGTAGCAACATAATGAGCTCCTTGGAATGAATGACAACTAGCAGTGTATTTCGTCTTATCTCAGAACTCCAAGATGTTTAATGTCCACATTGAATCCAATCATGTAACAATCCTGAAACATTAGTAGTGCCCAATGATAGGGAGTCAAGTGCTTCTAAAAAAATTGGCCTCTTAAATAGAGTACAAAGAAAAAACAACACCCTGAAGGAGATTTCTGACAGAGGACAGCATATTAAAATGCTATGAGATAGTATCCCAGCTTAGGTTTAAAGAATTAATGAAGAACAAATGTTCCAAGTGACATGTAAGCATGAAATTCTCTCTGTGGGTTGACCTTCATTCTTCTACAGTTAGCTAATGAGGATTTTCTTTGTTATCTATCTTGCTGGAGGACCTCTGGGCCTTGTCATTATTGAATGAGCACAATGTCACCCTCAGCTGGCAGAATGTTTTGTCTTTTGTCAGGGAAAGAAGTTTGTTCGTGTCAGCCAGTGAAAACATAATACGGCAACAAGCAATTGAGAGCAGACATTCAATTCAGTTAACTTAGCCCCATGGAGATGTTTAACCTGCTGCTGTTGTTTTGATCAGAATATTTACACTAGCTTGTTATATGACTCTTGTAGCTACTTCTGGAGTTTGGAAAGGGCTGTTATAAATTAATGATAAGCCAAAGCAATTTATCTTGAGATCTGCTCACCACAGCCCCTTTTAGCAATTAATTATCATCAGTGGACTGAACTGTATATATGGAAAATGAATGCCTGTAGAGCAGCTGCTTTTTATCTTATTCATAATGGCAAGTATATCATTTCTATTAGTGATGCTTAGAGTTTGGAAAAACACATCTGCTCAGAGAAAATTCTAGAGACCTCGTAAATTGCATTATTAAGCAGTTCTACGTCCAAAGAAGAGATCCCTGGCGCATATACTTAGATGACATTAATGGCAGCTTCACAGATATATAACATTTATAAAATGTTTGCATAGCAGCAAACAAATTTGAATTTGCATATTTTTGGGTATGATGCTTCCTTTCAGTTGATAAAATCAAATCTGAAAGGCTAGGTAAAATATAGCAGAAACATTGTTGACTATCTTGTTTTACATTGTAATGTCTGTCTGTACAAGTTTGTTGTTTTTTCAACTTTAATTACCCTCATATTTTAAATTCATGTAACAAAGTATACCTTTCTGGAGCCTTAATGTGCTTGGAGAAAAATGCTCACCACACAAATTCATTAATTTCATTTATTACTATGTGAGAACAGATTCTAAGTCAAGAAAAGAAAAGCTTATAATGATAGAATTACATAATTTAAGGGCTATATTGCCTTTTGAATCAAACCTGCTGAATGTGGAAATGGAAAAGAAATAATTCCTGTCATTAAGGCATTCCATGAATGATAACCAATCACACTACTGTAAGTTGTTCAGTATTTTTTTTTTTTGATCCAAGGGTCATATTGACACTGAAAGAAAATTTGGGATGATGTGTTATCATACTATGTAGAAAGAATTGTATTATGAAATGTATCATCATGCAAGCACATCACCTAACCACATAACAAGTCAAGTTCTTGTTTGTCACTAATTCTAATTACATTTGTCATATAATTTTTATCCTAAAATCAATAGCTATCCTCACTGGCTCAAGGTTGACTCAGCCTTCCATACTTCTAAGGTCAGTCAGATGAGGACCCAGATTGCTGGGAGCAATAGGCTGACTCTGTAAACCTCTTAGCACTGTGAAGTGAAGTCTAAGTCTAAGTGCTGTTGCTATTGCTATGATATTAGTAGAGCACTTAGCACTTAGACATCTATGCTGCTTTACAGGGCTTGTATAGCCCTCTCTCTAACTGGTTTATAGAGTCAGCATATTTCCCCCAACAACTTGGATCCTCATTTTACTGACCTCGGAAGGATGGAAGGCAGAGTTAACCTTGGGTCTGGTGAGATTTGAACTGCCAAATTGTAGGCAGCCAGCAGGCAGCAGAAGTAGCCTATAGTACTGCATTCTAACCACTACACCACCACAACTTATCAATTTTAAAATCAAGGATTGCCCTAAATAATGTTGTTATTCCTTAATTTTATTAAATCTACCTAGTAATGGAGCTGTGATGGCACAGTGATTATAATGCCATATTGCAGGCTAATTCTGCTGCCAGCAGTTTGATTCTTACTGGTTCAAGGTTGGTGCAGTCTTCCATCTTCCGAGGTGAGTAAAATGAGGATCCAGATTGTTGGGTGCAATATGTTGACTCTGTAAACCATTTAGAGAGGGCTGTAAAGCACTGTTATGTTTATTGCAGTAGAAGACTTTTTGCCATAGCGTCTAAAAAAGTTTGGATTAATGCTTAAAGGAAAACCTTGATACCCCTATAGGCTCAGTCTCACTTTCACTTAGGATCACTTGGCAGGTCTGAGCTTAAAAAAGGTTTCTAGGAATGAATGAAACACATACATTCCAACCATAAAAGCAGCTATGCTTTTTTAAGACTAGTACAGTATGTTTCCTTAAAAGGTGCTCCTGGCTGCTTTCACATCAGTGTGTATAGTGGAGGTCTGAATAAAGGGAAGTGCTTGCCAATGCGCACAAACATTTATGGAAAAAATGCTAAGAAATCGATCTTGTTGAAATAGCATATAATAGGATTGGGTCAGTTGGATCAGTTCAAGCACATTTGTTTGAATGAAGTCTTGTTCATATTGCTTTTCAGTCATGAACATAATGCTATATTAATGCATCTGCTAAGGCAACATCTTCCATTCTGGTTATTATAATACATATGCTTAATATTTTCATAGGCATAAATATTTAAAACAAAAGAAAGAGAGAAAAGTGATACAAATCTCTTACATTTTAAAATATACACATTTGTTTAAAAAAATCATTAATTATATAAAGAAATTCCAGTTACCAAAATATAAATGAACTTTCAGACTAATAATTTTTAATGATAATAAAACTACATACATATCATTATTATCTTTGAAGCAATAATGAATAATTTAATTCATTTTCAAGAAGCTTCATGTTTGCTAATTTTCGAAAATCCCCATCTTCACAGTTGGTGGTCATGTTTTCCCTTTCTTATCTGGATGTAAAGTTTACTTAGTGATGTTAAAGCCTGTAATGTTTTCTGCTGTAAGTCTTCTATATATATAGAAGTCCTGTCAATCTTCTTGGTTGTGGTGTGCTACTTCCTACTTTCTAAGGCTGAGAGAGAGACTAGTCCAAGGTCACCAGCTGGTTTTGTGTCTAAGGCACAACTGGAACTCACAGTTGCTCAATTTCTAGCCTGCTGTCTTAACCACTACATTAAAACTGGCTCTCACTGCAAGCATATAAAATATTAGGAAATAATCCTGACTGCTTTTATGTGGATTTTTTATTGCACCAATCTGACATATTACACAAGTACAGATAATTCTTTCTAATCATTTATTTATTTAGAATGTCCGCAATTTGCCTTCTTAGCTACCTAATTTAATTAATAGTATAGTTAAGTAGCAAAGAGAATATCACATGAAAACAAATCTTAGTATATAGTATTTAAAATTAAGCACTAATGTACAATATGATATAAATATGAAATTATTAATAGAATTATTTGACTTAAATGATACAGAATTTGCACTAATGAATAAACTAATAAATAAATAAGTCTTTGAGGGAAGTGGGAGCAATTCCCTTTTGAAAACTATGTCTTTGAAGAAGCAATGATAGTTTGCAAGCATCACACACTTGGAGAGTGTGTGGTGGAGGAAACTAGATCTTAGAAAGGTAAAGGTTCCCGTTGCACATGCATGCTAGTCGTTCCTGACTCTAGGGAGGGATGTTCATCTCAGTTTCAAAACTGAAGAGCCAGTGCTGTCCAAAGACGTCTCCATGGTCATGTGACCAGCATAACTAAATGTCAAAGGCTCGCTGAATACTGTTATCTTCCCACCAAAGGTGGTTCCTATTTTTCTACTTGCATGTTTACATGCTTTCAAACTGCTAGGTTGGCAGAAGCTAGGGCAAGTAATAGGAGCTCACTCCATTATGCAGTGATAGGGATTCAAATCCTCTAACTGCCGACCCTTTCTGATTGGACAGGCTCTGCGTCTTAGCCACTGAGCCACCGCTTCTTCTTGGTAGACTTATAGTATTCCATCCTGACCCAAAACTACAATCATTGTCTTTAACTTCACTTATGCTAACTGTAACCTGAGGTATGTTGATTAGGTCCTATGATTGGAATCTGAATTAGCAGGGACTGACTAGGAAACCAAAGAAAGACACCAGGCAGTTCCAATGTGGACTGGCAGGGAAGGAAGGAAGGAAGGAAGGAAGGAAGGAAGGAAGGAAGGAAGGAAGGAAGGAAGGAATCAATCATTGAAACACAAATTTCCATCTTGGGTCAGCAGGAGTTTGCCTGTGTTCTCAAGAACTTTGGTTTCTTTTACCACGTAGTTCCCAACCATTTCATTAACTAGACATCATAGTAATGGATGATCAATCAATATGTCCCCCTCACATTTTTATCTACTGATTTCTCATTTGTATAAATCTCTACAACTGCAACTATCCATATAGTAAACCTTTCTGAGAGCACAATACTCCCAAATATGTGACAGTTACATGTTGATTAGGACAAAGATGCAATATCTATAGCCAAAGTGCAAGAGATTGAGGTATCCATTTACCTTAAGCAATTTATTTGAATCAGTATAATTTGTAACAATTTTCTCTTCTGTCAATGTAGGAAGGCTAGACTGATGACTACATCTGAGCTTTCTAGTCATTGCATATATATATATATATGTCCTGATCTTATAGATGCACTCCATAAAATGTTCCAATGGAACCGAAGAAACATACTTGCAAATACTTGCACTAGTTACAGCCATGAAATTTCCTGTTCATCAGTCAAATAAATTGATTAACTCAACTGTACTTGATTAAATCTTTTAGATCTTTCACTTCTATTTGTAGCATTTATCCTGAAGCAGTGCAATTATTGAAACAAATGCAAGCCATGAATTACAGACTACATGGACATTTCCTGAGGGTACCTGATATCAGAATCTCAATGGCGCTCCAATTTATTTTGATCAGTAAATGAAAAACTTTATACATCAAACATAGGCAGAAGCTAACAACCTCTGTATGATTTTGGAGGGCACTCTGACATCTGAGATATATTTTGGGTGGAAAATACATTTTCTATTGCTAATAATGGAAGTATGATTCATTGCTCTGAAAGTAAACATCAATTTGATTTTTATAACATATTTTGCTGTCTAAAGTTTTTGCATGGAATAAGAGTTTTAAAGTCCTTGATATATAGTGACAAATATAAGTATTTGTTGTACCATAGTTCATTCACACTACAAGTGAGAGTTGATGTGATAAAAAAGCAATAATCAGAAAATTGTCTTATTTGGCTACCTACTGAAATATCATATAGACTGCAAACATTTTAATGCATATTAATTTACAAGTCCTGCAGGGACAGTTTCTTTGTTCATACATAACAGCAGATGTAGAAGCATATGGCATATCTGTTCATATTTATGGTAATTCAGTGTACATCAGCTTTTAATAAGGTAACATTAACTTATAAGCTTTTTAATCACATTCTTTTTTTTTTCCAAAAATGCTGCAAAAGCAAACTTCATCCTTGAGAAATGATGAAAGAAAAATTCTCTTTTGCAGATAATGTTTCAAGAGAAAAATAAGAACTGTTACTTGAGCAACATGATCTTTACTTGAATTGGGTTTAGTTCCTTATTTTTCTACCAAATATAATCTGATGTGCTATATACCGATAACTCTATTGAAAACTGCTGATTTTTCAGGCAAAATTTTTCAGGTGCCAAAATGTTAGTAATGCTGGCAGGAACCCGCCCCTCATATAGATCAAACATGCATAGAGGAGGATGGTACCATACCTTATTTGCTCCTATTCTTATAATATCTTTATAATTGGAAATATTTGTAATAGCTAAGTAGTCTAATGACAAAATATATTTGACTTCATCCTTCAGAGTTATCTGGTTTTGCTTAGCCATTGTTCACCAAAATAGGTATGTCTTATCATCTACCAGCAATAGCCATCATGGTTATTATAAGAATTTGGGGGAATGGCCCATATCTCTGGAAATGATACTGGTCAGAAAATATTACTTTGAGAAAAGGTCATTATGAGTCAGTAAAAATATAAGCATGGAAGTTAAAATCTATATATCTCAAGAACATTATGTTGGAGAAGGCTGTGTCTATTTACAGAATCAGAATATGGTAATAAATATATGCAACTGAGGATATAATAACATTAAGGGATCATTCAAGCAGTTCTGTTGATGATGTATATAGTTAGCATTAGAGCTTCAGAGGTAATAAAAGTTTTTTTCCCCCATGAAAGTAGTAAAGACAGAGGCCAATGAATGTAAATGAATCCCACATTTTTAGATGAATAGAAGTTACTGAAAGCATAGCTGTAATAGATTTGTTTTGTACTATAATGTTGTTATTACTTAATAGAACTGTTAACTGATTGCTATGTAAAGCAAATTGCTATGTCTTGCATGTAAACACAAAACAAATCTCTATTCTGTACACTAATCTAGCCTATCATCTCTCCTGCTCTGTAATGGCCACATATTCTGAATAATGATTTTCTCACAGCACAAGATTTTACCATTAAATTCTCCTTGTCCATAATAGCCAATAGGCATAGCGATATGATAAGGAAAATGCTCAAAATGCTAAGCTTGCACATGGCCAACTGAATAGAAAGGTGTACAATGTATATTGATGTTGGCAACATTTTGTGATCTATTCCCCAGTCAATAAAACGAATGTAAGCAAACTGCTCCAATGCTCTGAAATGCAACAGAATAGAAAATAGATGAGAGGAGGAAAGAGTAATAGAAATGTATAAAGAATCAGATACCTCAATTGGCTAATAAATTATGTCTCCTCTCTTACCCTAAGCACTGTATTATTGTTGTTTGTAAGAGTGGGATATACTAAAAAATTCATAATCTGTCCAAACAGAAGCAACTGTTTGTGTCATCACTGGCAGGGAGATATCAGGCTGCATATCTTCACTGGGCAAGAGGTGGCAATTTAATCTGACAAGTTTCCTGCCAACAAGGATGGTTTCAGGGATTCAACTGCCATGGTAAACATTTGACATATCTTTGACTGTTGTTGAACAGAAACTTGGCAATGAACTGAAACTTATTAATGCAGTTTAGAGTTGCTGTAAAATCATCAGAAAACAGACTGCAGAATTGCTAAACTGCTCAGGTCCTTCTTTCCTTCCTTCCTTCCTTCCTTCCTTCCTTCCTTCCTTCCTTCCTTCCTTCCTCCCTCCCTCCCTCCCTCCCTCCCTCCCTCCCTCCTTCTCTCCTTCCCTCCTTCCCTACATCCCTTGTCTCCTTCCCTATTTTGTTCCATACTTATGTGATCTTTTATACATAGTATATATTTAATGCTCAATTATTAAAACATGTTCTCTAAGGCATGCAAGCACACAAAAAAATTAATACAACTTTGGTTACAATAATAAAAAATATCTATATTCATTTCTTATTTGTGGTCACAAGGATTGGAGAAAAATGCTCTTGGTCTTAAACCTGTAAAAGATAATGCTATATTGGAAAAGGTACGAGGAAAATCCATCAGTATATTTTATTGAAGGAATACTACACTGTTATAAATATTAGGCCAATGAGATAAAACAGTATTCACTCTCTCTGCTTTATGTCTAAAATAATGGAGAACAAAATGCTGACTCAGGGATCAATAGTGGAACAATAAAAGTTGCAATTGAAAAATTCTTAGGGAAGAATAGTACAGGAAAAAAATAAAAGTTTGGAAGAATGAAAAGTACAGGTATATACAGTAAATATTCACAGAACAGTCAAGGAGGAAGTGGTCTGATGTAGCGATGATACGACGTGTGATCTTGGTGCTCTGAGATAGCAATCAATTTTTTTCTCTGCTGGACGGTCCATTCAGACCTAAACCGTCCCACAGAGATGGTGTTTGAGAAGGGTACCTCCTGCTGATCTCAGGGACACCACAAGTCCCTGAAAGATCCAGGAATAGCCGTTATCTCTGGCGGCAGAAATCCAGCTGATGAAGCTGATGAAGTCAGGACAGTTCTGGAACGGAAAAAAAGCGGAAAGAGAAAGTGTGTCGAACTGGTGAGGAAATTTTACTATTAGAAAAAAGAGTCCACCCCCAAAAAATTAGAGCTAAATTTAAATTGAAGACAGAAGAATGTAAGCGGCAGAATTAAACTACACTAAACTTAGTGTGTTATCCTGTTTCTAACTTTTCTTTTCATGGATGGAATTCTTACAAAAACTCCCTATTTTTTAAATTGAATATTTTCTTCTATTTTTCACTCTTGCTTATACCTATGGATTAAAATTCTTCTTTTTATTACAATGCTTGATTGGATTGATTGGATTGTTTTTGATTTCCATTTAAGGATTTTTTTCTCCTTAAGTTTGGAATATAAGAAGATATAAGAAGAAATATAAAGAGGGTTGTAACAACAGGAGGAAAAACAATAACACTGCCACTCAGAGGCTGGAGGCTGGATATATTATTTTTTCTTTTTTATCATTTGATGTTCAAGGTTTTTTCAGTTTGCTTACTAAGAGTGATAGTAGGAAGAGCACAACTTGTTTATACAGGTGCTTTTTGGGAGTATTATCACTAGCTACTGGAGGGAAGACAACATCTTGACTTGAAAGACAATAATGAACTTGTTTGAAGTTAAATAAAAAGCCTTGAACCTTACAGTGCCTGCAAAATTGGAAGAATGGCAGAACAGGAAAAAAAACTGTAACATTGCAAATGATTATGTTTGAAATTCAAAAATTATTAGTTGTGAGAAAGAGAATTGAAAATAATTTGGAGAATATGGAAAACAAACCAGAAAAAAATTATGGAAAAAAGGAGGATGTTTATCAAATGAAGAAAGTGAAAGACAGAGTTAAAAAAGGGAAGAAAAACATGAGCAAAGAGATACGAAAACTGTGGATATTGAGAATAAAGTGAGCATGGTTGGTAATAGCAAGAGCGGAATATGGAAAAGGGAGATAGATGGATTAGAAGTCTACCCTAGACTTCTAAGTATAGAAGAAAAGAGAAAAATTGATGGAGATAAGGAGAAAAATTTTGACAGAAGCACAAGTGATAACCAAATATAAGCTGATGGAAAGAGCAGATTTCGAGCTTTTAGGAGATATGAAGGGAATAACATGTTACAAAGAGAAGTTCATACAAGATCTATCAAAAAAATAACTAGAACATTAATGTTACAAATGGCAAGAGATATAAGATTACACTATTACTAGAAGGGCACAGGTTGATGCAATGGAAATATATAAAAAAATTAAGCTAAACTTAGTTTATTAGTAGTATGTATAAAATGAAGTGATAATAGCTATAGTTAAATAATGATTAATAATGATATTAATGCATATAGACACATTAGTTTGATGATATGAAATTTTATATAAACAACACATGGAGATCATGAGAGGTTTAAAAGCTTGGATATTAAATATAAACAATATTTATTTTTCTTTATTTAGAATATGTTATAAAGAAGTATTGTGATTGGATGTTTTTAGGATGATTTAATAGAATGCCATTATACAATCTTATTCTAGAGTTTGAATATTATATATAAAAGGATGTAAAAACAATTATAGTCAAATTAAGGTTGAGATATAATAATCGTAACATATATAAACATATTTGAATTTAAAATGTGATTTGATATGAAAAGCAGATGATGGCTATGGAAGAGATGCATAGAAATTTTGTAACCAACCGACACACATTCTATAATTTGTAATGGAAGATGGTCTTTTTCTTTTTTATGTTTGTTCGTCTTTGTTTAAAAATAAATAAAAATTGTTATTTTTAAAGAACAGTCATTTCAAATATTTGGGGTTTATGTTCCAAAGTTCTATCCCTGAGCTTAGAAGAATATACTTGAATTTAGCATTATTGATTTGGATTTGTTGTAGATTACCAGTAATGCATGGAGGATCAGAAAAACATCTTTTCTATCTGCCATCCATTATTCTTTCAAGTAATTAGACATTCAAATGGTTTACCAGTTTCCCAGTTGAACTGATTCAACTGTGTTGTAAGATGCCTCAAAACACCTTAAAATGCAGTGGGGGTGAGTTGTTACTCTTGTCAATGATCTCAGGGTAACTGAGGTGTAGGGATTGTCATCTATGTAAGTGTCCTGAGTGGCTTTCACAGGGACTGCTCCACAGATTGTTCCATAGATTCTCAAGTACAAGATCCCCTTTCTCTAAAGTTCAGTTGGTATTGTTGCAATTATACCGGAATCCGTGCTGTGTAGCAACCTCTCTGCCTGAGCTGCACGTTTCTGTGGCCAGATTGGTGGTGGAATTACCCAGTTTTATAGCCGCAATGGATTTCAACTTGCATTATTTGTTCTGTGAGATTTCAGGTGACCCAGGACTTCATTTGCTATAGCGGCCATGCTTCTGTCCCAAATCATATAGTAGTCCAATATTGAAACAATGCTCATTTACAGAATAAAATCAACATACGAAGAGTATGGATTTTAAGTGCAGCCTCAACAATGACTACTAAGAACAAGTCTTGATTTCAGATAAGTAAGGAGTCAGATTTATTAAAATGGAAATTAAAAGAACAACAGAAGGACTTTGCAAAGTATTATATTTTCAAATTGCAAATCTATACAAAGGCAATTTCTCTGTCTGTTTCTTTCTTATACACTTTCTATGTAAATGGAAGGAGGCAGGGGTGGCATCCTACTCATTTAAACAACTGATTTGCTTAATGTGCCAGCGCAGTTCACAGGAAACAGCTGAGGCATGGCAATCCACTCTGCCACGCCAATCAGCTGTGTTAAAAACCAAGGAAGTAAAGGTGAGTAAAACCCAGGAGCAGGCGGGTGGGCCCACCTGAAGGTTGAAGCAAACTGGTTCACTCTCAGCTGATCTTCGGAGCTATCAGGTTGCCTGAACTGGGCTGAACTGGTAGAATTTCACCCTTGCAAGAAGGCCAGTTTGCTCTGTGAAGGATGGACAGACTTCACTTATTTAATGTTTTGGAAGCAGCTGTTCAGTTTATATGTCTGTGGTCCACCTCACCCACATTCTTTCTCTGGCTGTTTCTGTGGCTTGTTTTGGCTCTGATCGCTCAACACAACTAGGCATTTCTTTGCTGACTGCTCTGCCAGTTATCTTACTTCTGTTAACCACCTGCTATAATCTCCTGCTTTCATATGATGCTAGGCTGCTGTTTGTCTGTTGTATGAAGAGAGATATTCTGCCAAGTATAGACACTCTGTGACATCCTGTTTCCTGTCAAAGAGCTCCCATCTTTTTTCTTTCCTTAAACTCACTCACATTCTGCTTGAACTGCTTCACCTTCCTCCTCCTTTTCTCCTCTCGGCTTAGTGCTAAGGTTCTACTGCAGTTTCATTTCTGTTCTTTTATTCTTGGGAGAAGGGAAATATCCACCCTAAAGTCTTTCTACTTCTGGATTCTTTTCTTTCTCCTTCTCTTATCCCAAACTGGAGGGCTGAATGCACATATAATATTGTGGGTTTTTTTTTTTTAATATTTAGCTATAAATGTGGATGAAAAGTTTGTATTCTTGAATTTGCTATGTCATATGCCATCTGGTTCTGCACGCCTTTTCCTGTACTCCTATATTCATAGTGTAAATTCCATCTTCTTATCAGAGTGGCCATACGGCCCAACTATATGTGCTCTGGCTATTCTAAAAGCTGTTTATACCTAAGATCCATGATTTTGGGAGCAATGCTCATCTTCTTCAGAGGACACTTTCCAATTTCTTCTACTTTCTACAATAAATGTATTTGTAGACCCTGGCTATGAATTCACCATTTATAACAAAGTAGTACACTATTTTCATCACATAAATATCCAGTTCTACTGTTGAGAAGTGCAAGGAGTTTTACCAAAGTGTTTCCTCAGGATGAATCTAGTCAATCTTGCACATCCAAATACTGCCTTCTCTAAGTTAAAAGTAATGATAAATGATAGAACTGACTATGTCCTGTTTTTAATGGCACTCTAAAGTCCCGAGAAGGACTCACAAGATGAATTGATGGTATAAAATACATATTATTTTTAAAAAATAACCTGCACTTCCTTCAATGAATTAAGGCACCATGAAAGATTTTTATTCTTCATTCTTATCACACTCTGTAATGAAACTCAGTGGGAAAGTTTGGTTCAAGGTCATCTGGATCTCCTCAATGCTTAGTTTGATTGATTATGTGCCATCAAGTCACTGTTGACTCTTAGTGACCACATGAATAGATTTTTCTCTGTGACAATGCTTATTTTCCCTTTGTACTAAACTGGCTACATGAATCAGCTTAATAGTGTTACTAGAGTTTGTGATTCCTTGACATGTTCATTGTTCATGGACTTCATTTGATACTACACAGTTATTTAGCCACTATTGATCCTAATTTTTATATTTTATGCTGTACATAACTTGCTAGCTATTAAAAATGTAGATTGTTTTCTTTGTTCCCCTCATTTTGTTAACTTTGTCACTTTTACTCTTCATTTTTGTCTGTTTCCTTTGAATATTTAGAAAATCTGAAAACCACCCAGATCTTCTCTGAGTTAGTGGTATATAAACAATAATAACAATAATAACAAAGATTATGATGATACATAATAAAAAAGAGTTTCAGTTGCAAACTCTCTAGCTCACATATTTTGCTTTGGAAAATTGACTGCATCTTGAGTTGGAATATTTCTACAAAAATCAGACTATGTTGGCTTGGGAAGATTAGTGAATTATATTTAGGTTATTAATCTCCATCATAATAATTGTATATTAACATGTTCACAAGTTACAAGATTTATAATTGTTTAATTGTTCTTAAAAGTTCTTGGAAGTTCAAGATCTTGATTTTACTTATGATTACATGTTAGAAGCCTGATATGTTTGATAAATTGAGTCTTTGTCTCATTCTCTGAGAAGAATCTTCCAGAGGATTTAAATTGTAAAGGTTTATATCATAAAATAGCTCAAATTGGAAGTCAGATAATGTTGTCAAAGAACTAGAAATGCTTTAATAGCTATCATACTGTTTAAAATCAGCTGAAAGGCCTAGAAAATAAAATATACATAAGAGGAAATAAATATCTCATCTAACTTTCTTTATAAATACCTTCAAAAGATTGGCCAAGTATTGCACTGCATTATACAGAAGGATATAGTCTATTACAGAATGTCAAGTGCTCTTAACTTACTGCAATGAAGCATTTATACAGCAATCTTTTCAATATTTCCCCACAAATAAGCTTTAATAAGCTGGATACATAAAAATACAAATTTCACTTGGCTCAGGTTAAAAGCACATGGCCATGCAAAAAGTAACCCACAACAGCCAACCAATACAAACAAAGCCCAGACACATTTTGGATTTTGAAGAGCTACTTAGCCAATCAAAGCTTATCCATGGATATTATCTTGTTAGATGAAATGGTAACTGTGGCAGCAAAATGTGTGCATAAATCTGATGCCAAACAACCAATATTAATTAGCAGTATTTGTGAAGTGCCATGATTCAAAGGCAAACAGACGTCGCTTTGCCAATGCCTGCTTCTAGCTTTCTGCTGATCAAACTGTAGGACCTTCATTGATCCTCAGGTTGCTTAAACAGTGGAGCAACTTTTGATTTGATAAAGTTCACTTTCAGCAATTAAATAATTTGTTCCAGATTTCAACCAAAGTGTTCATCCTGACCCTTCTAGACTTTAAAAAAATGTAATTCTGTTTTGTATAACAATGTGGCTCATACATGCTGGTATTAAGAGTGCAGATGAACTGTAATTCAAACCATTGGAGAAAATGTTAGGAAATTTCCATAAATATTTAGCTTACGGAGAACTAGCTCAATGAGGCAATTAGCATTTATTAAATTTATTTTTTTCCTCTTCATGTTTGTCAATTTAGCATGCAATAAGCATATTCTATGGTGAATGTACATTTTCCCTTATAATTTCTCTATTGGAATGTATCTCAAAGAGTAGCTCCTATCTGGGTATTGTGTCCAGTTTCGGAAACCACACTGTAGAGGGTAGCTAAATAAATTGTTTAAATACAATGAATAAAACAAAGAAAAATTGAATATTTTTAGAGAAAGTCAATGAAGATATTTGGGAAAGTAGAGACCAATTGTATAATTTGGAGAGCACAACAGGGAAATTAGATAATGCAGCTTGTAGTTGAAACTGAATTATTCAAGTTGCCAAAGCATTTCAGAATAAGGTTTTCTTAAATGTGTAGGACAGAAGCAACTAAGACCATGGTGGGAGACTGAAAGTGTTGTATATATTTGCCTTGAGAAATAAAAATCCAAAGGGAGATATGATAGCATTCTTGAAATACTTAGATGCAATATAAAAGGCTGAAACTCAGTTCTATTAACCTACTCCAGGTCATGAAATAAAGCAGAGGTCCCCTACCTTTCTGATACCACAGACTGGTGGCAGCAGGGAAGGGATAGTTTTGCATGTGCAACCTAGATCCCACATATGTGCAAATGAATCTTCATGGTCTTGCCTGCCACTTGCCACAGGGGTTTGGGACCCATGGAATAAAGGCTTAAGTTAAGATTAAGGTGGTTCTTAACATTAAAAAAGTTTAACGGTAGAGCCAATTATCCCAAGTGCTGTTCTATTTCCTTCACTGTATGTGTTCAGGCAGAGGCTAGATATACATTTGTATGGGATGCTGTAATGTGCCCTCTTGTACTGTATAGACCAGGAATGTCAAACTCAAGACCCGGGAGCTGGATCCAGCCCATTGGGTACTTAGATCTGGTCCTGAAAACAGCAAAGGACTGGCCCGCAGTGCTTCTGCCAGAGAAAGTGGGTTTCCAAACTCCATTTTTGGCTGCCATAGTCTCCTGCAACTCTCTGCCAGTGAAAATGAAGCTTGGCCTTCCTGATGGGTCAACAATTTTAAAAAACACTGTTCTGTAGTGGGAATGGAATGACTCATTACAGCCAGGTGGGTGTGACTGGGTAGGTGTGCCCAACTGAGTGACACCAGGTGGCCATGGGTAAGTGGCGCATGCGTTCTAGTGTCAAATGATGCTTCCACAACCCTCCACGACACTCCAGCTGCTCCACGGAGCATCATGCAGGCGCCGTCCACACCATGCACGTGCGCAGAAGCGACAAAAGCATAAGCACAGGTAAAGAGCGTGGGCAGGCACCACTGGGCTGGGTCAACATGAAGCATTAGGTGCAGCCTATCACACCACTCCCACTTACCTACACCTACCTGGCAGCACTCAGATGACCACGCCTACACAGTCACGCCCATTTGGCTGCAATGAGTCATCATAGACCTCTCTGTACCATGTATTGACAAATGGGATCTACCTCTGACTAGCACCAGGAATATTGCATTTTATAAACTTGCAGGTTTATAAACTTACCAATTATATGCTATATTGTACGTATATGGAGAATCTTAGTCCCAGTTTCACAACCCAGCCAGATCACACTATGATTACAGCTTTCATGGCAAATTCAAAAGACCAACATTTTTAAGCACCAACATTTTCAGGTGCATTCCTTACAGAGAGGCCATTGTGTCACTGCCACTGCCCCTTCAGGCCCTAGGAGGAATGGAAAATGATGTTCATTCATCTAGTTGTTTGATTTATATTTCATGTTTGTATTCACACAAGGTAGCTCCAGGTAATAATGCCATATGCAAAGAAATACAACTATGAAATAAATATCTTATTCAGGCTTTATTTTGTCATAAGCTAATAAGGACAACAGGAATACCGTATTTTTCGAAGTATAAGACAAACCTTTTTCCCTCAAGAGGCTGAAAATCTAGGTGTGTCTTATACCCTGAATATAGCATTTTCTGCCTCCTGAAACTCCATCCCCTTCACCAAAATGGCTGTGCATAGCTTTTAGAAGGCTTTCAGACAGCTCCTGCGGGCCAGGGAGGGCAGAAATGAGTGAAAAACTGCCCAGTTTTGCCCTCCCCCAGCCCCCAGCAGCACTCTATAAGCTTCCTAAAGGCTATCCATGCCCTTTTTGTGACAAAAAACGAGCCCGTTTTCTGCTTGTTTTTGCCCCCCAAAGCACTTTACAAACTTCCTAAGGGCTATTCATGCCCCCCTTTTAAAAAAGAGCCTGTTTTCATGAAAAATGGGTAATTTTGGGGAGGTTTGCAGAGCGCAAAAACATTTTTTTTAAAAAAAAATCCGCTTCAGAACCTTGATACGTCTTATACTCCGAAAAATGGGCTAATCATTACAAAAATGTCACTTAAACTACACTTCAAGTATTCTAGTCTCCCTAGGTCTCCTTTGTAAAGATTGACTGTGTAGGAACTGTAAATGGGTAAAGCAGTTGCATCTTACTTTATTCCAAATATTCCAAGTTTTCTTCCACATTTTCTCTCAGTTTTAAATATTTCACCATCTATAGATTTTGGAGCTTTATTCATGCTAGTTGATTTCATCAGGGGAACAGTGACTGATATGAGATGCATTTTAGTGTGAATTAGACATAAAATGAAATTTTATAGTGAATGACACATATTTTTGGCTTCTCTGCCCCCCTGCCACAAGTAAGCCAGGCATCCACACTTCTAGCATTCCAGAAGAATACCAAAATCTCTGCCAATTGACAAGAGGGTCTAAGATTGATTTGTAACCTTAGAATGGTTGGTGGCTTGAGAATATTCCCTTTATCTTTTTAACTTTTTAACATCTTGATTTTTAACTTTGTTCTTAATTCTGTTTTTAACCTTGTTTTTTTTTTTTAAAAAAAAATTGTATGTTGTATGTCTTATTGTAAACTGCCTGGGACAGAGAGGGTGTGTGTACAGGTATATGATATGGATATGGATATGGATATGGATATGGATATGGATATGGAGATATATATATATATATATATATATATATATATATATATATATATATATATATATCAGCACAAATAACTAACACACACACACACACACACACACACACACACACACACACACACACACACACACACACATATATATATATATATATATATATATATATATATATATATATATATATATATATATATATATGTTATATTTATGCTGATAAATAAATAAAGGGAGACTAGTCACAACCCCTGGTAAGCCCCAATTATGGGAGGAAGCTAACTGCTTCCATCATCTGTCAATCGGCTCATCACAAGAGTCCATCACGACAGAAACCCAATATTTTTACTGTTGCCTTTGTTATATTTGTGTTTTATTTGTGCTGATAAATACTAGTCTCCCTTTATTTATTTATCAGCACAAATAAAACATATATATATATATATATATATATATATATATATATATATATATATATATATATATATATATATATATATATATATATATATATATATATATATATATATATATATGTTTTAGGCAATAGAGCACAGGTTCGATTCCCAACATGGGTATGGCTAGCCTGATGAGAGCTAAATAGCTTGAAATAGATCTATACTAGTCTCCCTTTATTTATTTATCAGCATAAATATAACAAATGTAACATAAAGGCAACAGTAAAAATATTGGGTTTCTGTCTGGATGGTCTCTTGTGACGAGCCGAAGACAGAGAGTGGAAGTGTGACCTTCCTCCATATTTGGGCATACCAGGGGTTGTGACTTTAAATATATACCTCTCACCCTGGCTGGCTGATAAGGAGTCGAGCTCTGTAGCTCAATGGTTAACACATCTGCCTAAGAGGCAATAGAGCACAGGTTCGATTCCCAACATGGGTATGGCTAGCTGATGAGAGCTAAATAGCTTGAAATAGATCTATACTAGTCTCCCTTTATTTATTTATCAGCATAAATATTACATACATACATACATACATACATACATACATACATACATACATACATATATATATATATATATATATATGGATATATATGTGGATATATATGTGTGTGTGTTGTATTTGTGCTGATAAATAAATTATATATATGTATGTATGTATGTATGTATGTATGTATGTAGGTAGGTAGGTAGGTAGGTAGGTATTTAGTGTCACAACCCCTGGTATGCCCAAATATGGGAGGAAGCATACTGCTTCCATTCTCTGTCTATCGGCTCGTCACAACAGACTATCATGACAGAAAGCCATTATTTTTACTGTTGCCTTTGTTACATTTGTGTTGCATTTGTGCTGATAAATAAATAAAGGGAGACTAGTATAGATCTATTTCAAGCTATTTAGCTCTCATCAGCTACCCATACCCTTACTGGGATTTGAACCTGTGCTGTATTACATATTAAGCAGTTGTGTTAACCACTAAGCCACAAGGTTCTCCTCCTTTATCAGCTGAGCTGGGGAAATAAGTATGTATTTAGTGTCACAACTCCTGGTATGCCCAAATATGCAAAAAATGCAACACACACACACAAACACACACACATAGATATAGATATATAGATATAGATAGATATAGATATAGATATAGATATAGATATAGATATAGATATAGATATAGATATAGATATAGATAGAGATAGAGATAGAGATAGAGATAGAGATAGAGAACAAATGTTCCAATTACTCACTATTGCTAGGAATCATATTTACACTGGAGGCTTACACTTGGCTAATAAGCTAGTATTGGTTGGCCCAACAAAAGTATCAATAATAAAGAGAAATTTAAACAATAAACTGTGGAATTGTAAAATGGCAGTATAGTCATTTAAAACATTTTTTGAATTTGCAATGGATGTAGTGATATCATTAATAAATGTTATTTTGTGTTATGAAAGTTTAATGAATATGTGATGTGCTCTAACATGCCTGTTTTACAAATACATTTCTTAGAAGATACCTATAGTGTTATTATGTAAACATATTCATTTGTAACAATGTATTTCATATAAAAACACATTTAAATAAACCACATTAATTTCTTTGAAATAGAAGTCATGGCTACTAAAAGTCAAAGCAAATGGAGATAAAGGAACTGTAAAAATGATATAAAGATTAGAGTATTATTTTTTGATATGTAAAGGAAAGTACCTTCTAATTAAAGAGAAATTGTATTTTATTTTAGATAACTAGCAGGAATTTAACTGAAAGACTGTGGAGACCTAAATACAAACTCAGCCTCTGTTCAATCTACTTCTCAGGTAGAGGAAAAATATAGATGAACGAGCATTAACAAATTCTGGGGAGAAAGGGGATATAACTAAGTTTAACTAAAATCATTTTCTTCTATTTCAGAAGGTACAAAATTATTACTTCAAATACAACTTTTTACTACCAGTTGACATCAATCTTTGCTCTCAATTCTGGTTTTTGGTTCATTACTCTTGTTTTAAGTTCAAGCCCACAGATACAAAGAAAGCTTCCTGAAAAACACACCCTTAAATAATGGAAAACCTGGACAGATTCAAGTAAAGTGCTTTGTGTTTACTTTGTGGGATTACCTGGATTGAGTTTGATCCTGGATCTCCTGAGAAAGTAGACAAACTCCTCTAAGCTATGAGCTGGGGCATCTCTTTATTAGATCCAGGTTCTTTCTAACTTGTGAAGATAGCTTGGAAGGTAGTTGAGTCCATGGAATAGAGTGAGTCTCTAGATTGATCCCTCTACCCATGAAGGAAGTGGTTGTGTGTCCCTTCATAAGAAGCTGTCACTGTTCTGGACAGTTATCATCTGGTTTCCAACTTTCCTTCTCTTGGTAACCAGGTAACAGTTACAGAGGCTTTTGGACAGACATTATTGGTCACATTTGTTACTAATTTTTGGTGGATGGCAGTAATGTGTTTGTCCTTGGGCTAATTGATCTCTCAGGAACTTTTGATGCTGTTGACCATAGCATCCTTCTGGATGACTGTGGGGATTGGCAGTAGAAGGCACCATATTGCAGTGTTTCCTCTTGCTCTGTAGTTGGTGCTAGTCAGTGTTGAAAGGGGGAAAAGGCTGTATGCCTAGTCCCTCGCTTATGTGGGGCCTCAAGATTCAGTACTATTATTTGTCTAGCTTAACATCCTTTAAAAACCATTGGATAAGATTATTCATCAGCTCAGGGTCTAGGTATTATCAATATGTTGGTAAAAGCATCTTGCCCCAGGCCATCTTGGCAATGATGTTGTCATGAACCAATGTTTAGGTCAATATGGGAAGAAGAAAAAATGGGAAGAAAAAAAATTCAGACTCAATGCTGATAAGACTAAGTGTCTGCTGTTGTTCAAACCCTATGAATCTTGAATTTTTCACATTTGGTCATAGATGGGATGACACTTCCCCATTCAAGAGTAATACATAGAGTCTGTGTTTACTTGGATTTAAAACTACTGTTCCAAGAATAGATTGCAGCTGTGGCCAAAATATATTTGCAGAGGTTCAATTTATGTGCAAGTTGTTCTCATTCTTAAAGTGACATTTCAGATGGTCATTCATGCCATAAATCTCACAACTAGACAACTGCAATATATTAGAAATGGGGCTGTCCTTGAAGACAATATACATGGGGCTGTTCTTGAAGACAATCTGGGAGCTACAGCTGGGCCAAAATTCAGCATTGTAGCTGCAATTCAACACTCATATGTGTCATTAATGCAGTAGCTGCCAATTTATTTCTGGGCACAATTCGAAGTAATGATTGTCACATATAAAATTGTTCATGGTACAGAACCTGATTATATTAATTTTACAGTGGTATCTGAATAACCATTAATATTGGGCAGAGTGGGGGTGCTTTGGATGCCTTCTATCAAATAGTGTCATCTAATGGAATCCCAGAAACATGCTTTCTCTGTCATGGAATCAGTTCTCTGAGATCTGGATGGCCCATATCCTGCAAGAGTAACTATTTCCCAGTTCTAGAATTAGGTTGTTAATCTCTAGTTGTCTTTTTTGGTTATGTAACATGTGTTTTGTCCAGATATTCCTATTCACTTTTTAGTTTTCTTTTTCTTTTATAAAAACAAAAGTAACCTATCCAGAGCTATTTAAAAATTGGGTGGTCTTTAAATATAAACAACAACAAATATCTTTGAATAAATCAATTTACCTATTTTCTAAAAAATAAAAATACCCTGACAAAATATTAAAAGTATGTCAATTGAGTCCTGTTTCTTAACTTCCTGTTATAAATCACAAGCAAGTATCTAAGAAATTAGTAGTGTGAATTGAGTAAAAAAAGAAATGTAATTTTGTTTCATATAAACAATTTAAACAAATTTAGCACTACAAGGATAGTCTTATAGTAAACTCTCTAACGTTCTAAGGGTTGCAATGGAAATATTACTAAACATTTCTTTAAAATGCACCCACCGTTAATAATGAAACACTTAAGTCCTTAACGTTTCTTCATTCAAGACCTTGTTTTTAATTTAGACCATTTGTTCTCTTCTGGTTGCATGAAAATCCCGGGGTGATGCTTTGACTTTTAATAGTCCATTGGAGAGTTGAGCTATCAATAATAATAATTATTATTTCTTCTTCTTCTTCTTCTTCTTCTTCTTCTTCTTCTTCTTCTTCTTCTTCTTCTTCTTCTTCTTCTTCTTCTTCTTCTTCTTCTTCTTCTGCTTCTGCTTCTGCTTCTGCTTCTGCTTCTGCTTCTGCTTCTGCTTCTGCTTCAATTTCTGCTGCTTCATCCTCCTAAGGTTGCCACTACAAGTTCCAGCAAGTTTATCTGAGGAGCTTACTTGGAATATTCTTTGTAAGAATGATGAGATTCATGTTCAATGGGTACGATTGAACAAAGGAATCCCAGTCCCCCAGTCATGTCCCAAATTGTAAAGTTGCTATTGTATAACTATATCCTCTTATTTGTTTCAATTTGAGAGAATTAACTGAGGGAAGGATTGCTGGACGAGGTAAGCCAACAAAACATACATCTTCCTTCTGTCATCCTAGAAGCCATACAGCAAGAAACTGGATTTATCAGAGAAGTCCCTGTAGGCATTTTCTGCACCAGTTTTATCATGGTCCTTCTCTGCTTTTGATTTGTATGTATATCAAAGTTTAAAATGTATGCATACAAGCATTATTCAGTGCTTGGTTATAAGCGAATACCAGGTTCAAGATAGCAATAAAAGGTTTCCAATATTTACAAAAGAGATTCTTGTCATAGCTGCAGTAGTTTCCATCTTTTCCACTGTCCACAGCACACTTTTCTATAAATAGCAGCAAAGTTTATGGCATTTTCCACAACTAATTTTAATGGTTGTCATAAAAGTTGGTTTCCCAAAAAGTTGTAATTTGCTACAGGCTAAGTGGTGTTATTTGTACAATTATTTTAGGTTGACCATGATTTCTTATGAGCCATTGGCAGATTTACTCCCCAAAGTGATTCCCTGAAGAGAACAGATCTGACTTACGGCCAGGGAGCTTGCTAGAGGGCCTGTACTGGTACTTATCAACAGATCCTATTTCAATCTAATGGCACATTTCAAGGGTCACAAAATGTTTAAAAAAAGGATACAGTCAGTCACAGGAAAGCAACCTTCTTAAAGTATCTAGATCTTCCATAGACATGATTCTTTTGCACAGAAGGGTGGTACTACCCCAATTAAAAGCCATGCTTTTATCCTAAATGTGTTTCAGTCTTTGAATGATCTGTGTTATTTACGAAAAGGAAAAAGAGAAATATACATGAATGATGCTTTTTGAGGCTTCCCATAAATGCTAATCCAAAACCATTCAGTCTTCAGCTTGATGCTCTTTGGAGAATAAATCATTTCATCTCATGCAACAACATCCAGAAACATTGACTGACACTTTCTGCTAGATCTGGCAGATTCAGAATTAATTTTGGGCATTATAACATTTAAATATCAAATATATAGAAGTTCATTTACAGATTATCTTAGACCTAGTGGCATGATTGACTGGCATCTGTCTTAGTAAACTTGAGATGAATGCATATATTATTTTGCTTATAACTCGACAATCATTTTGCCTGGGTTCCTCATTTCCCTTAAGAATCAGCAACAAAACCTGTTTCCAAAGACTCATTTTATGCTTCTCCTTTGAACTCTGGCCCCAAGAGATCCATAAAGAGCTCAACATTCTCCTTTTAGAAGGGCTAACGTAAAATGTTACACATAGCTGCAATGGCATTGATGGAATTGCACTGGGGAATAAATCAACATTCAAAAAGCCTTATTAACATATTTTGAGATTTGAATGAAATTGGGGGAATTTAATTAAGGTTTCTATGGCAGCATTATATAATAATTATTTATTCCTTGCTATGGCCAATGTGAAGCTGGAGTGGAATTGTAATGGGCTCTTCAATCTGCTGGATGCTAAGCAGGAAAGAGAAATAAGCAGAATTAAAGTTTATAGCTCTCCTACTTCAATTACATTTGTTGTGATTAAATGGTGCTCTCTCCATTTCATGTACAAAAAATAGTCAAGATAGTTAATGAGACAGAGATAAGAAAATACAGTTTGTTAATAGTACCCATTTTATGCATGTTCATCATGAGAAAATAATCCAAAACATATTTAGGACCATATTGTCTTTTATTCAATATCAGTTTTGGGGTTCTTGTTCAATCAAATAACATGTTGAACTTTTCAAGGTGTACCAATTGGTACCTGTATCTGCTCCCCATAGATTTGGACTTTAAACCAAACTTTTTAATGGCTTGTCCTTGGTTTCACATCATAATAGACTTCATGACAAGTCAAACACTTGCAGAACCTTAACTTTTGTGGCATCAATCCAATGTGGATATAGGAATCTGTATATCTGTAGGTATTTTATGAGCCTTTTAATCCTGGCCTCAAATGGTAATACTTTCAACTCAGAATCAGTGTTTGAGCAAAAGTGTATTAAGAAGGCAGTAGTCCTACATGTAACTTCAGCCCATGCCTTGCATAGCAAGATGGGTGTAGTTTATACACACAAGATCTATTCACTTTGGGAAAGAAACAGATTTATTTCTTCAATTTATAATGTACATGAATCCCTTACTGGTAGAATTCACTGCCTCTACATTTCTGGGCATACCATAAAATGAGATCTAATATTATTCATTGATTATACTTCCAAAATAGGACTAGAAAACTCTAATCCTCTTTTGCTTGGATGTCTGAAAAAATATCTCTGGCCTCATCTATCTCATAGAGTTATTATGGAGTGTACAATGTTGTTTCATGACAAAGAAACCATTTCATAAATCATTGAATATAAGAGGAGATCATATACAAATCTTGCTATCCTGATTTGGGTATGGTAGAGGATTACTGAAGATGAAGTTGGAATCACTTTTGGTGTGGCTTCCCAGTATTTGATTATGGGAGAACATAAGAATTGTGACTACTGTAAGCACTCTGCAGCATCATGTTATCCTAAAATGTTCTTTAGAAGACCAAAAGGGGATAATTTACAATTAACTATATTATAAAATCAGGATAGAGGTCTGCTTCATTCTCAGTTGTATTACACTCTTAGTTGTTGTCCATATTTGCTAACTGATTTGCTTCCAACATACTTAGTTTCCACCATCTGTAGGGTTATCAGCAAACAGATGCCAAATACCATGAGCATTCATTTTCTGTGTCTTGTGGGTGCTTCTCCCATCTCATCCTTGCTCTCATAGCCCATGCATTTTAATATGCAAACACTCCTAGGAATTGATGTTTGTTGTACCTGTAAAATGCTGTTTTTATCTCTTTTTTGTTTGCACATTGTAATTATAACTTGCTATTTCTATAGACATTCAAGACTACACACATAGTATCCCTTTGATGTTATTTTCACATGACTCCATGATGTATATGACCTGAGATACCATGATTAGCCTAAGTCATCTAGTGATGTCATCATGGCTGAGTGAAGACTTGAGCTAGAGCTTTCCAAAATCCAACTAAATGGTCTTCAAGTTCGGGAGTAAGCAGTATGAGGGCAATAGGTTGCAATAATTCCATACTTTTTTTCTGAAGCCTGAAGAGATTCTATTGTTGAATGTATGTGATCAGATTTTCTTATGTACAGAAAAAGGATAATAAGAGCTGTCTCAAATCCCCATGTTGTTGCCATTCATACAATAACATGGGATTATCTTTATTGATGGCGATCATTGAAATTATTGAAACCCTGTTTAAAAAATAATTGCCTTTACTACTTTAACCCAAAGGTGCTTTTTTCAAGCGACACCTGGACTTTCTGGTTTTTCTTTGAAGACATTTTGCTTCTCAATCAAGAAGCTTCTTCAGCAAAGCAAAATGTCTTCAAAGAAAAACCCGAAAGTCCAGTTGCTTCTTGAAAAAAGCACCTTTGGGACAACCATGACCTGGATGACTGAGAATCTCCATAGACTTTACTACTTTAAGTACAACACTATTATTTTTCATATGTTCTTAAAAATAGATATGTTCAAAGTTAAAGCATATGATGCACAGTGGAGATCTGCTGCACATATAATCTAAACATAATCACTTTTAACTAACAGAAAGCATTTATTAATAATAAAAGATGTATTGATAACTGGATAAAGAGAATCAGATGTCAAACAAATAATAGTCAGTAAAACATTATTGATCATACCTGGCAAATGCACTGAGTTATTGTTATGATATGAAAAAGAATAGAAATCTTTCAATTTAGTGCCAAACTTTCCACAGAATGGTCTTTCTGGAGAGGAGGGGGCAGGGAGGGAGGAGACAATAACATCCTTTTCTTGTTTCAATCCTTTTTACAATCTCTTCAATATAAGTAGTATTGTTTCATGTATTTCCCCTCAATCCTTACTAAGATTTCTTTCACTGGAGAGAATAATCTTCCCTTCCTCCCTCCCACCCTTCCTTCATCATTTAGATTCAGTGAATGAAAACATTTCACCGAAATGCATGTGGGATAGGTCTCATTCAATTTATGTATTTATCTCCATAACTTTTCCACTTAAAGCAACATCAGTCTCTTCCATGGAGTTTTATACAATTTGACATCAGGAGGGGGGCATCTCTATAATTTACATCTTAATCTGCTTTCCCACAAATATAATAACAGTCTTGTGACAACATAACCTACGTATCAATGGCTCTCATATTCTAACTAATTGATGTCTTCTCTACAGGAATGTTTGCGCAGAATTTTAAGTTGCTGTTTAAAATACATACTGTATAAAATGGAGTATGAATTTTTAATCCAGAATAATTTTCTGACTACAAACTTAGATTATGTGTGTGTGTGGGAGCAGCTACCCAAACCACACACATAGAATTTGGAAATTGCCTAGATTTGTTATAGACCTCAAACCAGTAAGTCATAGTAATATTTTGTCATTAACATCTGTAATGAAGTGCACACTTAAGGCTTCCATGCAGGAAGATCTGTTGATTTAGAACCTCTAGCTCCTGAAAGGAGAAATTCTAATATACTTTCTGCACAATACCTGTTGTGGTCTCAATATGTGGGTTGGGGGAAGCTGTCCATACTTATTGCCACTACAATACAAGTTTAATTCAGGGACACATTTCCTTCCTTCCTTCCTTCCTTCCTTCCTCCCTCCCTCCCTCCCTCCCTTCCTTCCTTCTGAAGGAAAATCCATCTGGTTCAATTCCAAGTGGAAAAAAGACACTGGAAACCTGAAGGCTAATTGGAAAGAAAGATTATGTTTATTGGTGAACAGAACCACCAGGGTTTGTGGTTCTGGGGCAGCTGACCATTAGGTTTAATGAGTACATGGATTTTTATAAATTTCAGAGATGCTGCTAGGGGAGTGTTGTGCAATGTCTGAAATGCTCTTAGGAGATTGTGCAATGTAGTAAGCTCTGTGTCTTCTGCTAAATGTTAGTTGGTTAATTCTATTATGTCCTGAAGGATCATGTCCTGTTCTTCTTAATCACATCACCCTGGAGCTGAAGATATTTTGTTTTGTAGGTAGGCTGGCCCAATCTTTCTTAATGGGCACAAAATATCTGCCAGGCTTAAGAAAGACTGAGTCTGCTTTCTGTCTTTAAGATCATGTTTCTCCATTTCTCCCTTTGGGGAAATATAATATTCTGCTTCTTTTAATATTCCCAAAAATATTTCATTCTTCTGGGTGGGAGGGGCCTCCAACCAGTACCTGCTTGCTCCCTCCCTCCCTCCCTCCCTTTCTCAAGAAACTGCTTATATTTTTATACTGGTATAGAAGAATAATAAGTGAGAAGGAAATTGGCATTCTTGCCAGAAGCAACAGATCCTATATACATACATGCATACACTCATACACATAAAGAGAGAATAAAACAGTAGCAATAATACCAGGTAAGATAGGTATGTAGCTAGGCAGTCACACCAGACAAATTTATGACAGACAATCTTACAGAAAGTTTGTCACATTTTTAACTAGTGCAATTTTGAATATGAGAGATGGTAAACTACCATTTAAAATTATTCATATAAATGACTATAAGGGCACGTATGTGCATACTTATTTGTGACTTTTATAGCTTCCCTTATTTCCATTGTGACATTTTCTTACTTTGTTAAGTTGAAATATCACTGGCAATTTAAAATATCAGTCTTGCTAAGCAGGGATTGGTTTTCTAAGAGCCAGTGGCTGTGCACCATTTAGAAATGTAAGAATGTACAGCCTGGGAATTTCAGCTGATTTGTGTAAACTTGTTTTTCACTGAGGTCCTAGCTATTTATAGGTACACTCTAGACTTTAATATGAAAAGTTGTAATACTGCCTAAAGGCATAAACAATGTTTGAAATGCATTTGAACACTGTTGGCCATGAATTATAAGTATGCTGTTACTTTGTGCAAGCAAACCAGTCACCAGGGTTCCCATCTCTTGTGTGTGTGTGTGTGTTTTGCAATGTAGTGAGAGCACTGTTTTGGCCTGCTTTGGAATTCCATCTTTCCAGAAGAAGCACAAAGCAATTAGAATTTCAAAATTGAAGAAACTACAAGGCAGCTCGGCTTCATTTTCAAGGCATTAATCTGTAGAGATGTGTTTGGTCAAAAAGAAAGAAGAAAATAAGCTTTCTCCTACTCCTTGTAGCAAAAAGTATATTTCAGCCTCAATGATTCTTATTCTTTAATGTTTGCTTTGCAATGTTAATTTATCCATGGCCTTAAGTAAATTCATTACTAAAAAGAGATAAGTGTGGGGAATCAGACCATGAAAAATGTGTATTCATTCAATAGAGACTGATAACCTTACTTTTATAATTTAGTCAACTCCTACTGATTTTAGCATAACTAGAATTCAGCCAAAGTTTTGATGATCACACAAACTCAAAGAGATAAAAAGGCCACAGAAAAGATCTTTGCTGTAAATAGAAAGCCAGAAGAAATGAGATAAGAGGTTTCTTAGGAAAAAAAAGCCATATAGGAGATAGATAGATGGATGGATGGATGGATGGATGGATGGATGGATGGATGGATGGATAGATAGATAGATAGATAGATAGATAGATAGATAGATAGATAGATAGATAGATAGATAGATAGATACATAGACAGACAGACAGACAGGTGTGTGTGTGTGTGTGTGTGTGTGTGTGTGTGTGTGTCAGTGGTGGGTTCTGGATTCCATTGCAACTGGTACGGTGCAATGGGGCCCAGCATCCCCCACATGTATGTGTGCAGCATGTGTGCACATGTGTGCAGTGCACGCATACGTCCTTACCTCCGTGACGCTTCCATGATGCCTCCGTGACGCCTCCGTGATGCCTCCGCAATGTTCCAACTGTTCGGTGGAGCGCCACATAGCCGCTTCCATGTACATGCACGGAAGCGCGGAAGAGCTCAAATACAGGTAAGGACCTCGGGTGCGTGGGTGGGCCCTCCAGAACACCGTACCAGACCAGTACCTGGTACACTGGTAAGACTGTACCGGGGCGTACCACCTGCAACCCACCACTGGTGTGTGTGTGTGTGTGTGTGTGTGTTTCAAGCATCGAGGCTAGGCAACCCAACAAATGGACCCTTGCCCCCTAACCAATATTGCCAATAAAAATATAAAAAGTTGTTAAATGCCCTTCCTTTCAAGGATATGGCATCACCAATAAGATTCTGAAACATTTTTACTTCCTACTGTCTGAGCACCTTGATCTGTTTGCATGAAAGCCATTGGAAAGGCCAAGTAGAAAGTCACTGTTTTTAGATGAAATAAAAGAGTAAACAGCAGTGGTTGTCAAAAAGAGAATCTCTGATTCAACTGTACAGAGATTCCACAAGGAAAAGTGTAAAATGTAAAGAACAATCCTGGAATATCGTTTGCCAGGGCCCATCAACTGCAGCAGCTAGCATGTCTAATTATTGCTGGCTTCCCTTTTGGGATTTTATTCTAACAAAAGACACTGGTTCTAACTTAAGGGGATAATTACCAGTTTCTCTCTCTGTGATAGCTTTATACGTGTGAAAATGCAAAAGATGAAAATGTGCTAACCAAATTCATCCAGTCAATTTCCAATTCTAAGTTCCTTTATGAATTCCTGGCAGAAATGCTATGAAAGAAAATAGGAATGCTGCTATAAGATATGAAAACAATGCTGATTTATCTCATCATTGGCATTAGAACCAGTGATTACATTTCTGCTGTACTGGATTGGTAGGAGAAGAAATTCCAATCTCATTACCCTGATTACTACACCATGCATCTTTTCTCCCAATTCCTTTGTCATCTTTAATTAAGCCTGATTCTTTCCATGACTTATTCAATACATGGTTGTGAGACAAACCTATTTAAAGTCTAAAATAGGGTAAGATTCTTGGCATTTCAAAATGAGTCCTCTATTAGGCTGCATCAGAAAGGGAGAGGTAATAACACACTGCTTAACATTTTCTACATTAAAAAATTAATCTTATTAACATTATATTAATATAAAGTTTTAGATCCTAGAATTGTAGATAATGTATAGGTCATCTAATCCAACTCACTGTTCAATGAAGGGTGATCTAATTCAACTCACTACTCAGTTGCAGAATATGATATTTGGCTATTTAGCATCTGTTGGGAGGCCTCAAGGAAATGAGCATATACCAACACTGTTAGTATTGGGTTAGTCAAATACTGCTTAAGGGTGGGATGTAAACCTAAGGACTTTTGATTTCAGTGCAAATACAGTGGCACAATCCATTATATGGGACTCTTCTGTGTATGGAGAGTTTGATATTATATGTCATTCACTTTTCAGACATTTACACAACACTACGTAGGAAAAAAATGTATTCTCCCAAAAGATATATTGCTAAAGTTTTATATTATATAGCTGAAAGCTACAGTTGACCATAAATCAACTCATGTCTACATGAACAGACCATGTTTTTTTTTTCCCCTGGCAGCAGGGTAGAAGAGTATTGCCACTGACCATTTGGGATATTTGGGAAATTTTGAAATCCCAGTCTAGTTTAAAGTTATAAAATTCCAGGGAAATTTTCCATATAAAACTTAATTAAGCCTATATTTACTTATCTTTGAAATCCAGAAATGTCAGCCAGGTCCTATACCTATCAAAATACTATATGCATATTTACAATAGGATTAGTTTTGTTTTTAAAAGCTAACATTAATGAAGCATTATAAAAAACTCTAAATATTAGAGGGAAAGTTGTAAATGAGAAAGCATAAAGATTTTCAAATGTGTGTAAAAGTTATACATAAACAAAATCACATGAAACTGAATGACTGATTGAAACTGATCCTCAGTCTCATATTGACCTAATATACTATGAGGTAACGAGGAAGAATTGCCAATTACTTATCAGGCTTCTTATATTAAGAAATAAACCAATTATGATGAATAATATTTCTCTTGGGGATCAGGTTGAAATAGGTGAGTTTGTTTGCAATGAATGTACTGAAGGGAAACCAATCCTTTCATTCTTTACTAGTTACAAGTTATAACTTTTATAATGAATTGAATTTGTGCACTGAAGCAAGTGCAGCAAAGCTTATCAATTGCAACTAACAGACTGCTAGCTGAATGCTACGTAATTGTGCAAGCAAAGCAGATCTTGCCATGAAACAGTGCACAAATGTTTAGGAGAGAAAATATGCAAGAATACAAGGGCCAGTTAAAGCATGCACAGACATGGCTTGAACCATATATTGGCAGGCTGGACTCACAGATAAAGGTTCCAAAATCATTCTTTCTGCATTTAATGTATTTATAGGGTTTGTCTTATTCTGTTAAAACAACAGCATAGGGTCTGATTAATTGAAGGACCTTCTGTCTCCCATAGTATCTGCCCAGCCAATTCAGTCTGGCAGGGTTGACATACTCTGGGTTCCTTTGATTGATAATGCCATCTATCATGTTTCTCAAAGTACGTCTTCCCTATAGCAGTGCTTGCTCTCTGCAGTGAGGTTCCCTTCTCAATACAAATAACCCCCCACCTTGCTGGTGTTTCAAAAGGCCTTGAAGGACTGGCCATTTGCCCAGGCCTTTGGCATGGATGAATAAAGCCTGTTTTTAATCTGGGTAGTTTTTCTTTTTTCCCATCCAGTTTTATCTGCCCTTCTCTTTGCTTCATTGCTTTAAAGAATTTGTGTATTATTTTAATTTAATACCTTTATTAACTTTTTAAAAACAAAACAGTCTGTAATCTTTAAACAATTTTTTTTAAAAAAAATGCATTAACTTTCTCCACCAGATATTTTCGTTAAAGTGACCATAGGGCTATAATATTAGCAAAATTATTTTGTCACTGATCAAGTATTGTGTAGTCTTGCATTCACAAGAAAAGGATCAAGATGCTAAGGGAAAGTGATTTGCAGTCCCAAGGCATTTCTACCTTACAAATTGAATAAAGGACGTTCAAATTAAATGAATGAACTAAGAAGGAAAAGACAAAGTATCTCCTTTTCTATTTATATTTTTTTGCTTTTTAATTAATAAAAAGAAAAGAGCAAAACATAAAGGGATGGACAAGCACTGTCAAAAAGGACAAAAAAGTGATAAAATTGTTCTAACAAAATAGTGGAAGACAAAGAAAAATATATGTCATTATAGCAATAAACAGTTACAATTATATACTCTCTCTCTCTAATATAATTTCCAAGATGAATATATTTCTAATGCATTTATGTTACTTTTTAAAAAATCCAATAGATTCTTTATCAATGCCACATATTTCTTTGTATTTCCCTATACAAAGTCTCCATCTGTAGGTAATCTACTCATAAGTGGCAACTGCAATCAGGTCTTCAATCAATTGAATAAACGGGGCCATACATTTATTTTTCCAGAGCTGAGGTATCAGACTTTTAACCATAGTAAGGGCACAGAGAATCCACTTACATTGTCCAGCTGTCAAATTCCATATAGTCCGTATATAGTTCAAAAGAACATTATCCTCTGAAAATTGTAGCTTTTGTTGCACAATCATATTTATATAATCTTCCTCTCCAAAGTTGGTAAGTATAGGATATTGTAGAAACATATGTTTTAAAGAAGCATTATCCTTATCATATCTCCAACGAAGTGCTGCTTCTGACAGTCCTTTTCCACACAAACCTATTTAATAGGTTTGTGTGGATAAATTCAATAAATTCTAAGCATTTGTTGTTGTTGTTGTTGTTGTTGCATTAGTTGTAGTTTGAGGCTTATTGATACTCTTCTATAAAGGTTAAGACACTCTCACATTATTTAGGCAGTATAGAGAACCTTTAGTTCTTTATTCCACTTATTCCACTCATTTCTTAATATCTGCATATAAAATTTATTGATCATATAAAAACAAATTGTAGGGTGTTTTTTTATTTATTTTTTAGTTTTAAACAATTTAACAAATTGTTATAGTGGGAGCTGAAAATGCTGCTGATCCAAACAATGTTAATGAATATAACAATTATCATAAATATATAAATATCAATTATATCTGAAGGATTACAGTTCTCTCTTAATAGCAATAGCACTTAGACTTATATTCCACTTCACACTGTCTCTATAAACATTTTACAGAGTCAGCATATTGCCGCCAACAATCTGGGACCTCATTTTACTAACTTCGGAAGGACGGAAGGCTGAGTCAACCTTGAGCTGGTCAGAATCACACTCCAGACAGTGGACAGAGATAGCCTACAATATTGCACTCTATTCACTGCAACACCTAATATAAGTATGTTAAAAAAAATTAACTTCACATCTATCGATTGATCTAAAGTTAAGACCAACTGACATATTTTATTCTTATCATCTTATGATTTACCAATAATATCACAGAATCTCTGCCATAGTAACATACATCATTAAATCCCTTGATTAGGAAAAAAAAAGTTGTTTTTTTTCCAAAAACAGGTAGATGGCCTATTCATCTGGAATCATATCATTTTTCCAATGTCTTAATATAAATTTGTAAACTACCTGGAGTTACTAGGAGTTGGCTGGCATATAAATTTAAATAATAAGAATAATCTGAATTTGGTTGGCACAACTGTTATTAAAATGATAGCAGTTATTGAGAAACAATAAATTAAGTCACTGTTGTCACTTGCTTTCCTCTATTAGCTATTTTTTGAGATTATATTTTTTTAGATAATGAAAGTTTTGGATCATCACCAATAAAGAACTCATCTTGCTAGTTCAAATCATTCACTGACCTTCCCAGAAATAAGGTTCTCTCCAGGTTACTGCACAACCATTCCATGACATCTGGAATTATATCATCAGAAGATAAGATTGTGAAGCAGCTGAGGAACGTACAGTATATTAGTGATAAATGCATTATGTTCAAAAATCCTTCTATATTAAAAACTAAAAAAAAAACCCAACATTACTTGATAAAGGGAACAAAATCATGTCAGACCAGTGCAACTCAAAAGTTTTCTCCTTGTTACTTTCAGGTGACCAGCTGGCTGTGACATGAAAGACTTCTGAATGAAATATTCTTAGCACAGAAATTCATACCAGTTCCTGATAATTTAAACCAGGAGAGGGTTTCTGCCAGCATTACTACTGGTTTGTTCTGTGCATATGCGCAGTTACCTATAAATAGGTCGGTGCATGTGCAGAACATTTAAAAAGGCCAAAAATTATGTTGTGATGACCAGGGAACTGGTTCCGGGGCATGGCAAGCATGCCATCCCTACTAATTCAGAGACCCAGTCACCATTTACACTACCAGTTGTACCAGACCGGTGCAAACCAGTAGGAACTCACCACTGGTTGAAAACCTTTTTGTTAAAAAAAAAAAGACAGAAGGAAACCATGCAGCATATTTATTGGATTTCTATGTCCTCCCTCCTTCCACCCCACCACAATATGCAATCTGAGTGCTTTCTCAGTAGCTTTAAGAAGATGTTCTGCTGTAGCAGCAGTGATATATGTGTAATAAATTTCTTTATTACACCAGTGCAATAAGGCTTGGCTAACCAGGGATGTTATATAATTATCCAGCTTTGCTAAACTGTGAAAAAATTCTACAGCACAATTCTGCACATAATTTCTTTGAAAATAAATCTCCTTGACATCAATGGAACATATACATTAGAAAGTCTGCATAGGTTTCTTGTTTCCTATATACTTGGAAATGGAATTCACTATTTTCATGGGCATATACTGTATTCTCCATTCAGTGACGTGTGGTGAGGATTATGGTTGGTGAGGCAAGAGCGCGGCAGCGGCGAAAACGTCCCACCATTGCCATGCTCCGCTGCCTTGCCCCTGCCTCCTCCATCCCCACCACTGTGTTCAACAGGTGTCTCGCATTTATGGTGGACATAAATGCAAGACGCCTGTCGGACACAGCGGTGGGGACGGAGGAGGCAAAGAAAGGGGAGAGGAGGAGGAGGAAAGGGATAGGGGAGCAGGATGGTGCTCCTGGTGGGGGGGAGAGGAGAAAGAGAAGGGGGGCACAGCAGGCAAAAGAAAGAAAGCGCCAGCCCGCCAGCAGACGCGGATAAAAGACCTGCTTCTGCTGGTTGCCCCTCTCTTCTCAAACAAGGCTGCCCTCCCTGCCTCTGCCCCTTCCCTCTTTTATCAAAAAAACGCTCTCTCAAATTGAGAGAGAGTTTGTTTGAGTGAAGTGAATAAAGAAACACATGCGCGTGCACACACACACACACACACACACACACAAATTACTCACAATAAAAAATTACTTACAAATTAAATTACAATAATTCTGAATTCCTCCCCACTCCCTCCATCCAACCCACATACCTTTTCCAGCTGTGTCACAGAGGATTTCAACTCTCCTCTTGTCCGCCATTTTTCACCTTTTAACTCTTGCTTAACTCTGCTCAAGTGATCATAACGATAGTCTAAAGGAGGCACGTGGTTCTCTCGCCTCCTCCTGCAGTTAAGCACTAAGCAGAGTCATCCACTGAGCCTCCTTTAGACTATCGTTATGATCACTTGACTCTGGCAGCAACCACCTCTGCCTTTTTCCTTTTAATTTTTCTTTTCATCATGACAGTGCTGAGGCCCTGCTTCCCCTGACTGCACGTCCCTGTCTCCATTGTAGCTTCTGAATTCTACATATGATTTCTAGGGCTATGTAATATTTGATGGGTAATAGGTCTATATACTATACACATCAAACGCAGACACAGATACATATACAGATAGATAGATACAGATATACATAGACACACAAACACTGATACACACTTACACATTCCTTGAGTTTGGGGCACATATTTGTGCAAAATGCCAGGAAAGAAATGTATTACTACTTTGCTTCAGCAAAGTGGAATGCATTGCTTTCCTGCATTCTTTTTATTTAGTCCTACCATCTAACTTGGTGTGCCTGTATTTAATTTTAGGTAAAACCAGGGGAAAGTAGAAAAATGTAGAAAAGATATGAGTGAAATATTGAAATCCTTGGGAAGAAAAGCCTCTGAATTTAGGAGTGTTTTATCTATAGTGCTTTTATGTCAAATATACTCAATATACAGCAATCCTGTGCCTATTAAAATAGGTGCATTCGTGATTTACTAACTAATCTTGCTGTTAATCCTGTAGAATCATCTCCAGGAATAAATGTTAGGTTCCCATGCTAGTTTCCTGATCATTAAAACATAGAAACAAATGAAAACTTGTACTTGCATTATTGCAGTCATTTGGAGAGGATACAAAGTAAATTTTCCATGCATTAATTTTCATTCTTCTTCTCTGGTGACATTGTACTGCAAATTAGGGCATACAAAACCTTTGCCAGATCAAGGAGGAACCAACGTTGCAACGATACGGATGTGCGGTCTTGATGCTCCGAGACCGTAGCCAATACTTTTGCCGCTGGGTGGTCCAATCGGACCTAAACCATCCCGTAGAGATGGTGAACAGGAAGAATACCTCTTGCTGATCTCAGGGACATCGCAAAGTCCCTGATCAATCCAAGAGAAGTTCTTCAAGCTGGCGACAAATAGGCTGATGAAGTCAGGGCAGCTCCAAAATGGAACGATACGGAAAGAGAAAGTGTTTCCAGTTGGTGAGGAATATTTACCGTTTTAAAGAGACTGCCTATTAAAAAAACCTTAAAATTAATTTAAATTGGAGAACAGAAGAAATAAGCAGCAGAATTAAGTTTGGAATGGTTTTGGACAGTGGGTTCTCTTACTTTTAAAATGTTATGTTCATGGATGGAATTTATGCAATGAATTAAGTTTTCTTCTATTTTTTTTCTTTTATTATTCTTTGTAACCTATAGACTAAAATTCTCTTCTTTCATTCAAGAATTGGACTTTTTTAAAACTTGAAATACAAAAAAGATACAAAAAGAAACAAAGACAATTGCAGCAATAACACTGCTACTCTGAGGCTGGAGGTTTGTGTATTGGAAAAGAAACACTCTTACTTTTTTCATTGATTATCCTGGCTTGGCACTCCAAGGTCTCACTGCTTGTTTATAGAGAGTGATAAGAAGAAAAGCATACAGATGTCCCTTTGAATTATATATTTAACCAGAGAAAAGTGAAAATAAAACTTTATTGTGAATGTATGCTTAATCTTGTTAAAACTTTCCAAGCTAGAGCAGCAGTGTTTGTTAGCTGGAGATAATGGCATAATTTCAACAGCAGAAAGAACTTTAAGTCTGCAAAAGATATTCTTAGAAATACAGAAATTATCAAACACATTTGAGAGGATAGAGAAGAAGTTGGAAGACTTAGAGCATCTAACAGTAAAATATGAAGAAGAAGTTGGAGATGTTTATCAAGTGGAAAAAGTGGTTGTTAGAATCCTAAAAATTGAAGAGGAAAATGACTACAAAGAAATTAAATTTGCTGATATTTATGGTGATTGGTTTGTCTCTGAAAATGGAGAGAGTGGAATGCTGAAAGAGGAATTAAATGGAGGGGAACTCTTCCCCAGATGGCAAGACACAAAAGAAGAAAAAACAAAAGAATTTATGGATTTAAAGAGAGAAATTTTATTAGCAACATCATTGATAACACTACCGACAATCAAAAATAAGCTGATTAAGGAAACAGAAAAAGGGCTTCAAAATTACATGAGAGATTTTATAAGCAAGGAGTTGCTAAGAGGAGTCCATACAAATTTGATTAAGGAGATAATTAGAGGACTGACACCACAAATGGCAGAAGAGATGAGGCTGTTTTGCTACTGGAAAGATACAGGTTGATAGATGGAAGAGTATAATTTAAAACTAGTTAAACTTAGTGAAATTTAGTGACAATAGATACACTTACATAAATTATTGATAATGATAATAATGTATACAATGTATAGTGTTATGATAAGTAATAATTGGATATGAATATTGAATGGTACCCATGAAAGGAAGATTAGAAATCCTTTTGGATTATATATAAAGGTTAATAAAAAAAGAACTTAGATACAGTTACGTAAGTCTTGATTATTAGGGGGAAAGTGTTATGATACAGGATATAGTCAAATAAAGGAGGGGTAATGATAACAATGTATATATACATTTATATAGTTGATAAAGGAGGAGAGCCTGTGGCCTAGTGCTAACACATCTGCCTAATATGTAATACAGCCCAGGTTCAAATCCCAGTAAGGGTATGGCTAGCTGATGAGAGCTAAATAGCTTGAAATAGATCTATACTAGACTCCCTTTATTTATTTAGGTGTGTGTGTGTGTGTGTGTGTGTGTGTGTGTGTGTGTGTGTGTGTACAACATAAGGAAACTGGATGTAAATTGTAAACAGTGATTTGGAAAGGAGGATTAGAAAATTTTGTTATTATGGATGTTTAGCTAGAATAGGACATAAGGATTCAGTGTTATTGGAGGATTTTAGAAATAGTAAATGAAATGCCAGTATATGGTTATGTATTAAATCTTGGTATATTTTATGATGAAGGATGTTTTAAACAATTATAGTCAAATGAAAATGGAGGTATGATGATGGTAACATGTATAAATATCTGAGTTAAAATACTTGAGTTAATATGAATTATGCTTGATGACTGTGGAAGAGATGCATGAAAGCCTTTTGTAACCAACTGATACACTTTCTACAGTATGTAAAGAAGGAAGATTTTATGTGTTGTATTTGTTTTGGGAAAAAAATATTTTTTAAAAACCTTTGCCAGACCAATTCTTGAATACAATTCATCTGCCTAGAATCCACGCTGTATATCGGACATTAATATAATTGAACAGGTCCAGATGTATTTCATGAGAAGAGTACTCTACTCATCTGCTCACAATAGAATCTTTTATGCCACCAGGCTCAAAATTTTGGGCTTGGACAACCTGGAACTATGCTGTCTAAGCTCTGACCTAAGCATAGTACATAAAATTGTCTGCTGCCATGTCCTACCTGTCAACGACTACTTCAGCTTCAACCTTAACAATGCACAGACAAACAATAGATACAAATTCAAGGTTAACAGTTCCAAACTCAATTGCAGAAAATACGACTTCAGCAACAGAGTGATCAATGTCTGGAATGCCCTACCTGACTCCATTGTTACATCCTCAAACCCCCACACAGCTACAACTTTAAACTGTCTACCACGGATCTCACCCCATTTCTGAGAGGTCTGTAAAGGGGGCATAGATAAGCACACCAGAGTGCTTACTATCCCTGTCCTACCGTCCCCATTTATTTGTACTCATTTCCTTTGTTCATGTCCATGTTTATACTTATACCTGTTATCTTGTACATTTGACAAACTAAATAAAATAAAAATAAAATAAATTTTATAGTAGCACAGTGTGATTTAATAATAGAGACCCACTTGTAGAGTAAATAGCAACATTGCATAGAATCTGCAAGGTTCAGTTTTTTTTTTTCAGTTGAAATATTTTGGAACCTAACAAACTGGGTTTTGCAAATCTGCAGGTTCTTCACTAAAAGTTATGTGTTATGAATTGTAATGGAAGAAGTAGAACTCCCAGAACTGGACACAGGCATCTTCTGTGAAATGACATCAACTTATAAAAAAATTATCTAGGATCATCTCCATCAAATACTGTCAATCCTATTCAGAAAAATGGCATTCATTGGAAGGGAGGATAAAGTTGTTCCATGTTAGTTTGTTAATATAGCTGTACACTCCAAAATCTAAATGCATTTAATTACTGCATTTACCCCTCTGGGGAAAGCACAGAACTTTGGAAATAATTCCGAAAATGTGCTTCACATCAAAAGGGAATATGAGCATAGGAGCTGCCCTCTGAGACTGTCATCAAATCATTGGGAAGATGGGAATGCTGGAAATATTCATATCTCCACATTTTTAACTGTGGTCATTTTTAACCAAATCCTAAACATGGCATAGGTTTTACACATATTCCATTAAAATTAATATGCTTAATATCCTATGATGAAGGAAGGAAGGGAAAGAGGGAGGGAGGCATATTGTAAATTTTCAGAGACTATTATCTCATCTAATATATTTTTAGCTACAGTGAAAGCCTATGCATGATTTTTTTTACTTGTCATCAGTCATATATTCACCTTTTCCTCTACCATCAGTACTCTGTTTCCTATATTCATATTCAGATGCACATCTGAGGAATGTGTATAAGAGAAGAAAACCGAAAGAAAACTCCCATTCTTCAAATATCCATCTGTTTATGTATAGAAGCCTGTATATTTGTAAGTAGTATATCTCCATAGTTCATCTATTCAAGCAAGTTCAGAGCTGCCATTGAAGCATGGGAATGGAGCCAGCAAGTGTGGTCCTCTACACCACAGGTTCAATTTACCTGAAGCAACATAAATAACAGAATATTGGGTAGCCCTCAATCTCTGTGCATTCTATGCTACCTACATATCAGAGGTTGGTTCCTACTGGTTCAGTCCAGTACAGCTAAACCAGTAGTGGTATGGTGGCCTGGGTCACTGGAACTGGTAGCAACCCAGGCCTGTCATGCTCTCAAATCAGTTACCTGGTCGCCACTGCCGCCATCTTTTTTTGAGGGGTTCTGTACATGCGCAGAACAATTTTAATTTTTGTATTGTAGGATTATTGTAGGAAGATCTTTATTCCACTTTAGGCAAAAAATATACATTTGGACTTTGTAGCTCAGTGCAAGAATGAAATTTATTGGACAGGAATGCAGTGAAAATAGTTGAAGGGCATATAAAAGTCAAAATTAAAAGTTACCCTATATTCATTTATGTGATCTGTGGAATGTATGAATCAGGAGTTCAGCTTATTTACTTTAGCACTAATGGAAATGAGTATACCTCTCAACCTTGTCCCTCATATTTCCTTCTATTGAGTCTTCAGTCATCTAATGTTCAAATAAGGATAGCGGCCTATATATCATAACTGCACACATGCTTTAGTTCAGCACAGGTTGATGGACTTATCAGATCTCCATATTGCAGTAGGAATGGGAAGGTCTAAGCAAGCATAGTTGAAAACCTATAGAAAGAGGATTATATGTACAGCCACATTACTTTCAAAATGTAGCTAGCCCAGGAACAGATTGAAAATCTATCTAGAAGTTTCATTGGTTGCAAATGCACGCACACTCACCCAGTATACTACACATATAACAATATTTACTTATAGGAAGCCTATAAATGTGAAATATCCTGGCTTACTAAATGATATGAGACATTAAGTAAATAATATAATAGAAAAAAATCATGGGGCAAATATAAAAATCATTGGTTTTAATCTGAATGAATTTTCATTAGTGTTAAAACAGTATTAAAATGCTAAAAGCTTGCTGGATTCTTTACGGTTCCTTAACTTTGAAATAACTAGCTTTTTGGTCAACATGATAAACTACCTTGTGAGATACATGGTAATAGCAGGCCATCTGGAGATATTCACAGATTAATTTCAAGTAACTGAATTATTATACCTAATGGATATTTATCTCATTATATCGCTTAGGAGCTCAGTAAGTTAATGTTATTTACAAATGATTGCACTGAATATATAAATCATCTGAATATATTATATTTATGACTTTTTCCCTACTCCTATTAGAAAATAAAGCAGGCTTATTGCATATTAAATTCGCATTTTGGCAATCACAGTTTCTGCTATAGATATTTGAAGGCATGACTTAAGCATTTGCATAACAATTCAATTTCTGCTACCTCAATAGTATGCTCTTTTGAATTTAGTGGCATTTACTGCCAGGTCAGTGTTTATATTTATGTGCTGTGTAGGACTGCATCTTTCTAACAATTTTTGTTAGACTGATTTAGGCCGATGCAAAGAAATCGGCAAGTGAAGTTTTATTGGAATAGGCATGTATAAAATTACACTTTTAATTGTGTATTTATTTATTTATTTCTATTTAACTTCTAAAAATGAAGTGTTCTTGACTGTTATCTAGACTGTATGGTTAATAGTTGGAATACTTTTTGTTTTTGTTTCTACTTTCAGGAAGGAATGTAAAGAATGTAAAAACTTATTAACCTCAAATTTTGTTTTCATTAATTGTTTCTGCTGTTAGAATTCTTTTACTGTCTTCTTCCTGTCCTCTTCTTTTTACCTTAAAATTAAGTTCAGATCACAAATTAAGAAGCTTTACTGGTCCTCCCAAATTAGTATCCTCTAACTTAAAAACTATTTTTTTACAGTTTCTCAGCTATATCAGATATCTGATTTTTTATTATTAGGATCTTGCTTATGAAAAATATCACTGATGTACAGCTGGCTTCTGATATTCCAAATACTTTTGATGTGACAGAGATAAAAGTTGGTTCCTATTGCAAACCCTTCTCCATCTGTAGCATACTTTAAACCTGCAAAGAATAGTACAATGAGGCCTCATGTCGCCAGAGACATTTTGTCTGAAGTATGTAGAAGAAATTAAACCTATTCCTGATTAGTAGGAAATTATAATGCAGGCTTCACTATGACTGGGGAAACTCAGATTCAAATCTCAGTTCAGTCATGAATCTCACAATGTGATTTGGACTAGCCATTAGTTCTTTGCTTAATGAGTCTCAAAGTGTAAGAACAGGATTAGGGTGGAAATTTATGCAAGTTGCCTTAGCTTTTGAAGGAAATGAAAGCTATCACTGGAATGGAATCAATAAGTACTGCCCCACAAATGTTTTTAGAGTCTCCTGTGTATCAGAGATGTTGTATATAGGAGTTGTTGTATACCTCTAATATGCATTTAATTCTTACATATGTAAACTGCTGAACATATCTTGGAGCCAGAACTGGACTTTAAAAAGAGAGACAATAAACACACACACACACACACACACACACACACACACACATACTCACACACAGACATATGTGTACACACAAACACAGAGACATTTCTCAAAATAAAACACATAGGGGCTAATCAGAAGACAGCATCATGAGTGATGTTGATCGTCAATGTATACATTTAAAAATAATTGTATAACTGATTTCAAAGCTTCTAAATAAGTCTCAGGATCAATAATTGATACAGAAAGATTCTTCAATATTTGGGTATAATATTTGTAAATGGTAAGATCTTTGTAGGTATGTGTGTGTGATAGAGCATATTGTTGTTGTTTTACTATATACAATGTACTTGAAAACAAGTCCCTGCTTCTGTTCTTTGTCCACTGGGTGATACTATTGCTCAATTTATTCTCTTTATCAAGGTCATTTATATAAAGATTTTAAATGTTACATAGCAATGTTCTTAAAGAATATAATTTGATGAGCAATAATGATCTCTTCTGAACTTCAGGCCAAATTGCACTTAGACAAGTTAGAGTTATACACGTCCTTCACCATCACATATAATGCAGTAAGCATCTACTCAGCTATGCTTCCTGGCAAATTTCATCTTGTGACAGAATGGAAATGATGAATAACATGTTGAAATCACATTTGAAAAATCTATCATAATGCACATAAAATCCATTCGAGGCAGGTAGATTAATTGTTGATATTTCTTTCATACTTTAAACTCTACTTACATATCAAACAGCACATTCTTTTCTTTGTGCAAGAAGAAAAGCTGTCCTTGAAGAAGCCAAATACTCAAAGGCAGTAAGAGATATGACACAATTGTGTTTGAAGAACAGAAGATGCAGAAGTGTTTTGTCCTTTGTTGCAGATATCCAGCACACTGGATAAATTATGGTTAATTGAGAAAATGAAGATGGTGATTTTATCGGCATAGTACAAATGTAGCAGAATAACCTACGAGCAAACTCTTGGGGCAGTTGCTTAGAAACTGTGATGGAGAGTAGACAGCATAAATTCAAATAATGTATTGCAGGTAACCACTAAATGCTAAGCAATAGACATCTTGTAAGGACAATCAGTTATTTCCTTCCAAAACTATCCAACTCACTCTGGCCAACCCGCTTTGGCCAAGCCACCCAGCCAACTCGCCATCCTGGCAAACTCACTACAGGACAAGTCACTATGGCCAACTTGCTGTGGACAATTCACCATGGGACAAGAGTTACACAAATATTGAAAAAATGGTGGAACAGGTGGAATGGAAATGGTGGAAAGGATGCAAAAGGAGAGACAAAATGAAATGTGAACAACAAAATTAAACAATTATTGTTTAATTGTTTTAAATAATTAAATTGAATTGTTGGATTGTGGGGGGTTGTTACATGGTGAGTAGGCTGCGGCAATTTTTCCCATTCTGACCCAATCATGTTCGATATTCATACAATTGTTAATGAGGATCCATACAGTTAAACCAATATTAAGTTTGTGGAAATTTTCTTCATATCGATAAATGTAAAACATGTGAATATATTAGAAAAACTCCATTTATGAGCAATTGTCCAATGAAAGCTGATATTTGCAATTTCTTGTCTGAATTGAATTAAAAATAAATGTAGATGTTGCTACTCAAGTGAAACCTCTGCCAAAATTTGAAGTTAATTAAAATACTTTTAACAAATCTGCCCGCCTTTTGTTTTTTTGTTTTTTGTTTTTGTTTTTGAATGGGGAGATAAGTACATTTCTGAAACAGACACCTTTTGTAGCTTGAGTTAAAAAGCAAAATTAAGTTTTCTCATGCTTGAGGCCCATCCTGAATACTACATTTCTGAGTGTCATATTTTTTAAAAAATGGAAAAGCAGTAAAGATCATGGGAAGAGTGGAAACCAAGTCTTACAAGGACAGATTAGAGAACAGGTTATATTTAGTACAGAGAAGCAAAAACCGAGGAAGCAATTACTGAGGAAATAATGAGCTCCTCTTCACAGGATGTTTTTAGGCAAAGTTGGATATACATCTATCAATCTGATGGTTCAGTCTGCATTACTGCACTTATCAAAAAGTGGATTTGAAAGGCTAAATCAGTGTTTTTTTCAGACTTGTCAACTTTAAGCTGTGTGGACCAACACCCAGCATACTGATGGGAAAGTCTTGGAGTTGAAGTTCACACAGTTTAAACTTGACAGGTTTTTTTAAAAAACTGGTTTAAATAATTCCTTCCAATGCTATCATCCCATTTCATATTTAAAGTATACAACTGAACACTACAATGAACCCCACCCCAAAGAAAAATATAAATAGCTAGAAATCCAAACATCATTTGGCTTAAAGCAAATACTGAGCCAAATGGCAAACAATGTTGACTTGAACTAGAGTTATACATACATGTGCAGATTTCTTCTCTTGAAAATTCATGCAATAATAGATTAAATATACTTCCACTTTGGCTAAATTCATGAATTTTGTTGTGGTTTTTAATTTGGAAGGATCAAATTTCTACCACTAAAATAATTTAATTAATGGACTGTATAACCTACATTTCCTCCAAGAAGCTCAAGGCAAAATACATCGTACCTCCATCCCCCACCCCACAAACAGCAAAAACCCCCATGAATAGTTTGGATTGAGGAAGAGGGACATAACCAAAGGGATTCCATAAAAATTAGAATAAAGTTACATCTTTAGTGAAATTATACAGAATAATTACTTGGGTACAGTTAGAAACTATGTCAATTTGCAAGGCCATAAGAAGAGCTTTACTCTAACAGACTAAGGTTCCAGTAGCACAATATCTAGTTTCCCAAAAATGGATGATAAATATTTCCAAAAAGTCCTCAAGTAGGACATAAAGTTAAGGAATTGAATTTCTTTCATCAACAACATAGATGATCATAACACTCCAGTTGTATGCGTATATAAAATAATTGGGATGCAGAAATGATTTGATTGCTTTACATGTATAATTCCTTTCTGAAAGGTGCATTTATTAGCTATTGGTTTGCAATACATTAGTCCTCTGATTATAAACATTTGTAGCAGCTTCTTAATAAGCTGGAATTGCAACATTATTATGATTTAGCAGAAAGAGTAGCATAATGCATACTCCACCAGGAAATACTCTTCACAGTGTATTCCACCCAGCTACAGCAGAACAATAGATTCTTCCTTTGCAACCTCTTTATTATTCAAACAATATAAATTTCTTTGCTTCACCAGGTTCTTGAAAACAATTACATAGTCCTTGATTGTCTCTATAGCATTGCTAGACAAAGAAGAGCAGTGATGCAGTTAGGTAAATGTAGGGCCTGTGTTTAATGTATTTTCACTCAGGGAAAGATTGAAGTCTTAAGGGGCACATAGAAAGAAGAATATATGCTTATTAATAATCACATCATCTTAATCAAAATAAGATCAGTTTCTAAAAGTACTGTGATAATTTTTAAGAATGATCTTCATCCAATGTCTGAACACATTCTAAACCTATGAAAATGCCTCAAACTGACTTCTATTATCAGACAGTCAGCTCAATATCAGCAGCTTCCCAAAATGTTGGAACTAAGGGTCACTTTGGAGTATGTTGTTCACAAGTATATGTGGGATACCACTGAACCACAACCAGCTTCTCTCTGTCTCATGAGAATAAAGGATGAAGTGTGGCAGAAACAAAATGGGAATTATGAAAAGATAAACACAATCTAAAGAAGATTCATTAAAACATCTTTTTGAAGGGCAAAGCATATAGAACAGGGCTATCAAACTCTTGGCAGGGTTGGATGTGTCATGCACTGGTCACCCCTACCCCCATTTTAGCGAAGGGGAAAAAGTCCTGATATGTCACGTGATGCCACCATGACAACGTGAGTTTGACACCCCTGAAATAGAAAGTTGTGCAACTGCACTTTGCTGTTAAGGCAGGTTCAAAGCTTTGGTCATACTTTGTGATGCCTTAAATAGTTATGCCCACTTACTAATACCTTAAACCAAGCCAGTGCACAGATTTAGTTATACATGGCCACCAGATGGTCTTCAGCAGTTCTAGGTCTTTGCAGAAGTATCCCTACAGATGTTAGTGAACTATTAGTGAAAATATGAAGCAAAATATATTGTCATTTTGGAAATGCCCTAGTTTCGTTTAAGACATCACTTGTGGGTATATATTTTCCCCTCTCTAGTGAGACTTATTATCAGCTGTTGGTTGTGGTATTCTTTCAAGTTAGATTCTATTTTCAAGTCATCTTGCACAATTCAGGAGCTAGGCCTTTCTGCTATTAATAGATAAAGTTCTTGTTTGTTAGCATTTGGTGTAAAAGCTACTGAGACATTTCCGTTGGCTTTTGCTTTGAATTTCAGTTGTTTTGAATTTTTACTTCAGAATAAAATATATGAATTTGTGCTTATTGGCCTGAATGGATACAAAGTGACTGAAAGCAAGTTTTTCTCATGTGTTTTGTGTTCTGAATAAAATTCTATTCAGCATGACAATCTTTTATTAGATGGCACATAGTTTGAATTATTTCGCTCAAATGTCATATAATACCACTGTAAAATGAAAATGAGTGTCACACAGGCAAAAATGCGAAAAATGACTTTTCCTAGAAAAACAAACAAATGCACTCCTTATTCGGAGTGTTCCCTCAGTATTAATATACTAATATAATGCAATCTTCTTGCTTGAAATAAAGATGGCAACTTTTACTGTTCTTCAGAAAGTAAGTGACCTTAAACTGTGTTACATCATACGTTTTTCTGATGTTGTAAGATGCTAATGGAAAAGAGTTGAAAAGACAATTGCTGTTGTCATTTAAAATAAAATCTGTTTGTTTTACTCTTACATAAAATTGATCTTTATTTATAGAAGTGGAAGTTAAAGATATGTAGACAAATTCAATCTGCTTTCATTTTAGAATGCATCCAGTACCTTGTAGGAAGTATTTCTGAATGCAAGCTACTGCATCTTATGACTCATGTCTTACAATTAGGAACAAAAAAGGAACTAGTCTAAAAATATTAATCAATGATTATGGTAATTAAAGGAACTACAACTACCATAAATAACTCACTTTCTCTGGTACATCTGTGGAACTATGTGCCCTGTCATCCATCTTGCTTAGCTAAACCATAAGCATTTCCATAAATCATAGTTTAAATTTCAGTTCACCCAATGCTCTTAAAAATAATCAACAATGCAAATTATTATTTGCTTACAATTTGCATCTTATCACTTACAACTAGTCCTCACTTAGCATCTATTTGTTCAGCAACTGTTGAAAGTGAAGGTGGTGTTGAACAAAGGCACTTATGACCAAAGTACTGCCCACTCCACTGCCTCATGATCATGTGAATAAAACTCAGGTCCACCCATATTTACACTTTCCTTTTGGAAACCATCTACCCACTGCCAACCAGCTGTTCCTGCTGCTTGGCCATACTGATCAATGCCATGACTATCACATTTCATGCTGCTATAGGCTTGCATTTGTAACTTGCTCGGATTCTCCATTTGTGTGCTGGCTAGGACCTCTGTTCACATGCCAGTCAGGGGTCTTCATTTCTGCCCAGAGAAGGGGTCAGCAACCCATGGCTCTGGAATTGCATGTGGCTCTTCCATCCCTCTGCTGCAGCTCCATGTTACCAGTCAGCTCCACAATTGATAGGGCTTTTGGTTAGGTCAGGTAGAAGAAAAAGGATGCCATGCTAGGAAGAGACTCTATGGTGGGAGAACTGGACTTCTGGTTGGCTCCAAAATTGAACAGGGGGTTTCCGGTTAGGACCTTTGTGGTTCTTTGAGTGTTTAAGGTTACCAACTCCTGGCCCAGAGCCTTCTTTCACAAAAGAAACCTGCTTCATGAAATAATGCACTGTCAGTAGCAGTGTTAAAGGAAGATCCTTCTAGCTGGGCCCTTATTTCAATCCAGTGCAGCTGGAGCATTCTTTTGAGTGTTGTCCTCCTTTTATGAAAGTAGGCCAAAATGAAAGCACTATCTCATACACAAATGGAGGTCCTAGGCAGAGTGCTCCCTAGCTGGGGCAGATTTTTAAAGTCTTGACTGGTGCACAAATGAAGGTAGATGGTGGCATGCAAGAGAAGCTCTGACTGAACTTGCATGAAAAAAGATGGCACGGAAGAAGGACCAGTACAAAAGCAGCATGTGATACACTGAGTGCAGTAATGGGCAAGGTTGGGTGGTAGAGGCAACAGGTAGCAGTGGGTAGGAGGACAGTTAAAAGGAAGAGATGAGGAAGATAGGCAGGTGGGGAGATCAAGAGGAGGCAAAGGATGAGGTGCTTTGCATTACCAAGTCTTGGGGCTGAGAAAGACCAAGACAAGAATTGCTTGGATTGGGATGAGTCCTTACCTAACACAAATTTGATTAATGTGAATTACTAGAATTGCCACTGCTAAGCAATGTCATAAAAAATGTCATGCTTTACAAATGTAAATGATGAAAATTTGGATAGCAAATATTAGTTAGTTAGTTAGTTAGTTAGTTAGTTAGTTAGTTAGTTAGTTATTATGCTTCCTTCTAAGAGTGTTAATTAAGGACTGCCTTTATTACTTTATTCAGGAAAGTCAGGAAGGAGTATCTTATAGTAGAATTAATACCATTGCCAAATTGGATAGGATCAAAATGCTTAAGGATATTCCCAGAATAATTAAATTACTTTATTAACCCAGCTACGGATCTTAATGTTCAAGGGATATCTGAACATCTCCTCCAGTCTATGAGGTTGAATAGAAATAAGTCAATCATGTTGAATCGTCCCATCAGATCACATAGAGTAGGCCTCCTCCGAATTCCATCCGCCAGTCAGTGCCAACTGGCGACTACGCGGAGGAGAGCCTTCTCAGTTGCAGCTCCGACGCTTTGGAACGATCTCCCCATGGAGATTTGCACCCTCACCACCGTCCAGACCTTCCGCACAGCCCTCAAGATCTGGCTATCCCGTCAGGCCTGGGGATAAGACCCTAACCTCGCCCCACCCGAATGCTGAATGAATGTTGTGTTTTACTGGTTTATTTTTTTATTCACATTTTTTTTTTCTTGTGTTTTGTCTTGCACTCCCTTCCTATTAATTGTAAGCCGCCCTGAGTCCCCTCAGGGAAAAGGGCGGCCTATAAATGTCAAATAAATGACTAAAAAAAAAAATGACTAAAAAAATGAATGAGATCGATTTCCTGCAGGATATTTGTTCTGTGTACAGTAGCCTTTTCTGAGAATGTCTAGTTGGATAATGAATCTAATAAATTAATTTTTCTTATAATTTTTCTCTGAAACCCATGTATCATTTATTGCTACTCTTTTCCTCTTTTGGCTTCTAACCCTATATAATGTTCATAAGATAAAGATCCTTTCATTCCATGACTGTTATATTTATTCAAAAGCTTTCTATGAAGATTTGATCAACCTTTTTTGAAAGTTCAAGCAAGAAGCATCTACTAGTACATCCCTTTACTCATCCACATAATCTCAAACAAATTATAATATTTACCTTGACAGAACTGTGCTTATTCTTCTTCAACAGAACACTTATGGCTCATTTATCTAAAGCAAATATTAAGGTACCCAGACTGTAATTTCCTATATTACCTTCAAAACCTGGTCTTTCTTCCAATTTCTCATACTGGGGCTCCTCTTAGAGATAATGTAAATATTGTAATTAAAATAAGGATGCTTTCACATTTGAATTATTAAGAACTTACAAATGGATACTATTCAAAACTAGTAATTAATTTATCTTTAATTGGTAGTGAAAGAAACCTTTATTGCATCATCATCTTTGATTCAGACTTTATATCATCTATGTGAACCATTCACTTCCATGGGGAAGATAGACACAAATAATAAATTCAAATTTCCCCACAGAATATTATTTTGATTTTTTTAAATTTATAAACCCCAATACTGAAATGGCAGATAAAACAATATTTTAAGATGTATTGTCCTGTGGTTGTATTTTGGTTTGTTGGTTGTCTATCCCATTTCTTCCAGAATTAACAAAGAATACTTCAATTGAGCCTTGTAGAATATAGGGGCTTTAAGAAAGCAAAGTTTAAGCTAAGATAGAACATAGATAACATTAGGCTATTTGCCTAATACACGTATTGATTGAGATTCCATTAACCAGGATTTTGAAACGTGTGGGCTTAAATTTGCACACTGAGCTAAGGCTAAATCTAACAAGCCACATTAAGAGTTAGCATGACACAGTGACCTATCTCCTTTATAAAGTCACTCCTTTACTTTACTCCAGCCAGTAAGACATGGCTGGATGTAATTCTGAAAAAAGTGCTGTTAAATGTACTATAGAAATCTTTAGCTTTCACATTAGGAAACTTTGCTGAGTTGCATGGATAAAAAAAGGATTAAAATACAAGATTTCCTGTTTAAAAAGCATGAAGTATGACAGTCTTAGTGACCCATATGTGGATATTACCAATAACTCAAATAATGCTGTTTAATTGCATTATTTAAAATCTGCCAAGAATGAAGAATTTCTAAGAAATATACTAAGACCTGTTCCGAGCTATCTCTGCCATATAGCTTCTAAAACAGTGGTTCCCAAAGTGGGCAGTGACTTAGGGGGGGGGGGGCGCTAAGAGGCAAGGGAGGTGGCAGAGGAGGCCTGGAGGTGGCCCCCTCTCAGGGTGCAATTCTGCCTGGGGCTCTATTGGCTGCCAGTCAGCTGAGTACTTCCAGCAGGGGTGAAATTCAGCTCCTGAATGGTAGGACAAATTATGGGCAGTTTGGAGAACTGGTAAAATGCACCACTGACTGGCTCCACCCTCACCTCCCATCCCTCCCACTCACTCCTTTTCATACCACACCTGCTTAGAGGCACAGGTAGTTCCTTGCTTATCTCAACCACACAGTCCAGCAGATCTCTGCGCAGTGAGTCTTCCTTTGCTTCTGTTCTAGCTACCTCCCTCACGCCTCAGCCAAGGTATCCATTCTTTCCCAAGCTATTTCCCTCCATCTGGGCTCTCCCTTGCAGAGCTGAGCCTAGCATTCAGTTTAAAATCCAGGAAGGGGGAGGGAGCAACAGAGCAGCCAGGAGAAGGGGAAAAGTTTTTCTTTTTTTCTAAACTATTTCCCTCCGTCTGGGCTCTCCATTGCAGAGCTGAGCCTAGGGAGGGAGGAAGGCAGAGAGGGGGGAAGAGAAGGAGGAGGAGAGAGGAAGGGAGGAAGTCAGAGAGAGAGAGGAAGAAAAGAGGAATGAAGGGAGATGGAAAGAGGAAAGAAGTGAGAGGGAGAAAGTTGGAGAGAGAGAAGAGTAAGAAAGGAGAGTGGGAAGGCGATAGGGAGAGAAGGGGGAAAAGAAGGAGGAAGAGAAAGAGAGGAAGAGAGGAAAGGAGAAAAAAGAGAGAGAAGGGGAAGAGAGGGGGAAGAGAGGAGAGAGAGAGACAACTGAACTTTACTTATGAAAGGTGTTAATTATGTCAATGGAAGAGATAGGAAACTGCATTAGTGATATATGTCAATGTGTTGATTTGTACTAAAAAAATAGCTTAAAGAAGTTATAGGGAATCACAATATGTAAGTTAAAACTGTGGAAAAGGTAATGTACATGTGGATGATCCTTGCATGAGTTGTATTGGGAAAAATAAAAAATAATTAAAAAAAGAAAATGATTCCCCAATGAGGTAAAAAGCAAAATAATCTTTAAAGAAAAACCAGGAAGTCCAGTTGCCTCTTGAAAAGGCACCTTTGGGACAACCATGACCTGGATAACCGAGATTCTCCTGTAGACATCAAGCTCTAGAATCGTTGCTTTGCTGCAGAGTAAAGAGCAACATCCGAGTTTATTTGTACAGAGAAGGCAGGCAGGGAGTTGGTAGGGTTTATTTATTCACTTAGCAAAGCCTTAAGCCAGATGTGAACACACACATATTGTAAGTATTCTGATTTTCAAAGCAGAAACGGCAGTGACAACACTTTGTGACAACTTGCAAAAGCGTCCAACACTGTCACACATGTTTTACAATGCTTCCCAACAAACACTGATGGTTTGCATGCATCATACAACATTCACTGCTGATTGCTAAATCTGGAAAGCCACATACTATTGGTGAAGAACTCATCTACCATCCATTAGTGAGGTTCTGAGTACTGTTTTGCATAGGTCACCACATGATATAATTATTAGATCTTCAATAAAGAAGGACAGAGGCTCGAAGGTAACAGTAACCGTTTTAATAACGAGAACGTTGTATACAGTACAAATGCAGTAGACCCGACAGGCTGTAGTTGTGCGCGTAGATCGTTAGTAAGTAACGGTAGACCCGGATAGCTTCCACAGTTTTGTGGTAGATCGATAGCCGTTGGATTTGGGCTG